>NC_086447.1:1528921-1808921 GCF_028390025.1 Pseudophryne corroboree | reverse complement strand
TATATATATATATATATATATACCTCTCCATATATACCACTCTCTATATATACCCCTCTATAAATACTCCTCCATATATACCACTCTCTATATATGCCTCCATATATACCACTCCCTATATATACCCCTGTATATATACTCCTCCTTATATACCACTCCCTATACATACCCCTCTATATATGTCCCTCCATATATATCACTTTATATATTCCACTCCCTATATATACCCCTCTATATATACTACTACATATATGCCACTTTCTATATATACCCCTCTGTGTATGCCCTCCATATAGACCACTCCCTATATATACTCCTCTATATATACCACTCCGTATATACCACTTTCTATATATACCCCACTATATATACTCCTACATATATACCACTCTCTATATATACCCCTCCATATATACCACTCCCTATATATACCCCTCTATATATACTCCTCCATATATACCATTCTCTATGTATGCCCCTCTATATATACCCTCCATATTTTCCTCTCCCTATATATACCCCTCTATATATACACTAATCCATATATACCACTCTTTTTATATACCCCTCCAAATATACTACTCCCTATATATTCCCATCTATATATGCACCTCAATATATACCACTCCATATATACCACTCCCCATATGTACCACTCCATATATACCACTCTCTAAATATACTCCTCTATATACACTCCTCCATATATCACACTTTCTATATATACACCCCTCCATATATACCACTCCATATATAACACTCCCTATATATACTCCTCTATATATACTTTTCCATATATACCACTCTCTATATACCCCTCCAAATATACCACTCTCTCTCTCTCTCTCTATATATATATATATATACCACTCCCTATATATACCCATATATCACTCCATATATACCACTCTCTCTATATACCCCTCTATAAACACTCTTCCATATATACCACTTTCTAGATATACCCCTCCATATACACCACTCTCTATATATATCCCTCTATATATACCACTTCATGTATACCACTTTCTATATATACCCCTCTATATATATACCACTTTCTATATATACCCTCTATATTTACCACTATGTATATATATATATATATATATACACACCACTCTCTATATATACCCCTCCATATATACCAATCTCTATATATACCCCTCCATATTTACCACTCCATATATACCCCTTTATATATACTACTCCATATATACCACTCTCTATATATACCACTCCCTATATATACACCCCTATATTTACCACTCCATATATACCACTCTCTATATATACACCCCTCTATAAATACTCCTCCATATATACCACTCTCTATATATACTCCATATATACCACTCCATATATACCACTTCCTATACATACCCCTCTATATATGTCCCTCCATATATACCAATTTATATATTCCACTCCCTATATATACCCCTCTATATATACACCTACATATATGCCACTTTCTATATATACCCCTCTATATATGCACTCCATATATACCACTCCATATATACCACTCCCTATATATACCCCTCTATATATACCACTTTCTATATATACCCCACTATATATACTCCTCCATATAAACCACTCTCTATATATACCCCTCCATATATACCACTCTCCATATATACCACTTCCTATATATACCCCTCTATATATACTCCTCCATATATACCACTCCATATATACTACTCCCTATACATACCCCTCAATATATGTCCCTTCATATATACCACTTTATATATTCCACTCCCTATATATACCCTCTATATATTCTCCTACACATATACCACTTTCTATTTATACCCCTCTATATATGCCCTTCATATATACCACTCCATATATACCACTATCTATATATACACCCCTCTATATATACTCCTACATATATACCACTTTCTACATACACCCCTCTATATATACCCCTCCATTTATTCCCTCCATATTTTCTACTCCCTATATATATCCCTCTATATACTTCTCCATATATACCACTCTTTTTTTATATACCCCTCCAAATATACTACTCCCTATATATTCCCATCTATATACGCCCCTCTATATATACCACTCCCTATATGTACCACTCCATATATACCACTCTCTCTATATACCCCTCCTTATATACCACTCCATATATAACATTCCCTATATATACCCCTCTATATATACTCCTCCATATATACCACTCTCTATATATACCCCTCTATATGTACTCATCCATATATACCACTCTTTTTATATACCCCTTCCTATATATTTTCCTCCATATATATCCCTCCATATATTCCACTCCATATATACCACTCCCTGTATATACCAGTCCATATATACCACTCCCTATATATACCCCTCTATGTATGCCCCTCCATATATACCACTCCACTCCATATGTAACACTCTATATATACTCCTCCATGTATACCACTCTCTATATATACCCTCCATATATACCACTCCCTTTATATACCCCTCTATATATTTCTCTCCATATATAACACTCTTTTTATATTCTTTTTATATTATACTTCATATATACCACTCCCTATATATACCCCTCTATATATACTCCTCCATATATAGCACTCCCTATACATACCCCTCTATATGTGCCCCTTGTCGAAGTCGAAAATATTAGACCGACACGCATCACGTGCAAACACCACACAGATGGCCTCCGTGTGGGCACTTGTTCTGCAGTGAGTGCGCATACTCGCACGTTGCGTATATTGGCTCACAAGGTCCTGCGTATTAGCGCATGGTATTAGTAAATACGGTAGCATATGCATTCTTATAGAAAAGCCACAATGACATATCTGATATATAATCCACATAGTGCATAATTTACACACAGCCTACACGCACCACACCAACAAGTTACAATTGCTTTGGAAGTATAACAACTGAGGGATTCACCGATACAGGATATGAGGGGACAGAATTAGGTTAGGAGGTGGTGTTTTGTATCCAGCTGTACAGTATTTCAAGGGCAATATTCCGATTGCAGTTTGCAGAAAAAAGCACACCCCTGCGCATAGATATGCGCAGGAGTACAATATTAATATTACACTGTATGTACTGTACTCTTGATATTCGGCGGGAACCCAGTGGAGAACATCTGCAAGTGCACCTGGACCAGGCATCGCCCACCTATTCAAACCGACCTATGACCCCTCCTGTACTGTAAATGACCAGCCCTTTGACCTATGGGTGAAGAGATTACAGTTTCAATTGTTACATGCTTTGGACCTTTGTATAAAAGCCAAGCCTCCTGGCCAGTCAGACACATTCTCTGAAGGTCATCTATCCAGCTTGACTGAGGAACGGAACCGGGTGGCGCAGGCGATCAAACGTATGTATCATTGGTTGTAGCTTCTTCTCTTGTATTATTGTATAACTGTTGTACCCCCTTTTAAGTAAACATTTGTTGCTACGTTGGACCACAACATTACATATACAATTGGTGTCGCATTTCCTTTCCTGTTAGGGGTTATAAAGTGTATTCCGCCGCACGTGTAGCTACTTTGTGCTCACAGCGTGACGGCGTGCTTACGCAACATGGACGCATTTCATAGGGGTTTTACACACACACGCTTAGTGGTCGCAGCGGCATGAATATTTGTGCATTTACGGTATTGCTTTCCTTCCTGAAAGTTAAACGAACTTAACAATTGGGGGCTCCTCCGGTTCATCTCACACTCACAGACTTGCAGGCCATAACAGACTTTGGTCTATCAACAAAGGGTGGAGACGCATGTTAAATAACCTTGCATTGTGTTTGAAACCAGTTTTGTGTTGTTAGACCACGTCTGTTCTGTATAGTCTTAGAGGTGCTGGTGTAACCCGAGGGACAAACAGGAAAAAAGCTATTTATTATTTGTGTGTACATTTTTGGCGCAAAAGCGTACACAAAGCGTACAGATATTTTGCATACATTCTCACATATTGTTGCCATAGGTTATTACAGTCATTTATAGATCTGTGTGAAATGGGATACATTTATTTGCTATATATATATATATATATTTGAAATAGTGTGTTAAGGGAATAGTTGTAAAACACGAAACGCAGTTCCGGCCTAAACGTTTAGGGTAACACTCAAAAGAGGATTGCCCATGTGGGTGACTTCCGGCGAGCGTACGGAACAATTGTGTGTTGTGTTAGTGAGCAATAGTAGTTTTGTTGCTCACATTTATCGAGATAGTGTGGTTTATTGAGTTGCGAACGCACGTTGTACACGTGGTACGGTACGAGAAAAAAAGTGTACAGGAGCACGCATGGAGCGCAGGGATGCGAACGGTCGCGTGTTTACGCAAGGTTGCGTGAAATTGCGAGCGCAAGTTATAACCACACAATAGCAGTTCAATTTAAGGTGGGATAGAAGACATTTATACAGTAGCAAATAATTATCCGATTTTAAAAGCAGATTATTATAATGCATTGTTTAAACTGTACTACCTCTGGGATAGGCTACCAGTCAAAGGGAGTGATATTTTTCTGTACAGAAAAACATTGTGTATTTGTGTGAGCTGAAAGTAGAAGTGGACGAATTGAACCTCTTAAATTCGGATCCCGTGGACAGAACGTCTGAGCTAGAAGGGGCCCAGCGGCGAGAAAGGTTTGCAACCTTGCACATTTAACGAAGTTGTGCACATACTAAAACCCGTGTTGTAGGAGTGTTACCAATTGTGATTTGTGAAGTATTGAAGTTTAAGGTTTTTGTGTTACGCTCTGGCTGAGGAGCGCGGCTTAAAGTCAACTCCCCAATCGTAGGGCATATATATATAACTAGTATCTATACGCCGTGCGATTGGAGCGCAACGTGATACTATTTGCATTATTTTGCACAGGTGTGTCATTGGCGCTTTGTAAAGCATACGCAGATGTGATTGTGTAAACAAGGGTTTTTTCACTGATCTTCTTCAGGAAATCTCCCTGGTAGACATCCGTTGGAAAGGGTGATCGATAGTCTGTTTCTCACCCTATTAAAAATTCCAGTGGAAAGATACCGAAACTGAATTTTTCGCTGGCCCTCTCAGGAAAATATTCCAACAGAACCTCCACTGAATGAAATTACGGTGCTGAAGGGTCTGATAGCAGTCCGAAGGTTGGGTACATTGCGATCCCACTATTGACAGTGGGTCGTAGTACAGGCCAGCAGGGACTGGGGTGAGTGAAAGCACTCGGTAAGAACTTTCACCGTCTGCTTGCATTGTTCATTTGGCGGTTGTGATAAAAAAAGCCCACAATGGGAGCCACGTGCACAAGCCAGAGGCGTTCAGCGGCCAGGGTACAGGCTGGAGGAGAGGAAGGGCCAAAAGGGTCCACAAGGTTAGTAATGTGTGGTAAGTATGGTCTACACGTAGAGGCTTTTTGTGATGAATGGAGATGTATGACTGCGGGGGATAAGGCATCATTTCCTAGGATGGGTAGTTTGAAACCAGAGGTACTGCAGAATGTAAGGAATAGAATATGTCTGATCGAGTCTAAGGAACAAAGGATCAGACATAACGACTGTTTAAATATATGGCAACAAGAGGGAGATGTGTAAAGGGAGCTGGCTCGCACAGCCAGTTCCAAACCTGACAGGAATGTGATTGCGAACACGCCATCACCGACACCTGTCCATGAAGAGAAAACGGCTACAACCAATGGTACATTGGCAAATGAAAGGAACATTCATGTAAATTGTATTAACCCTAACCCATGTATATTGTACCGTGTCTTAAGTTCTCTCCAAGGTCATAGGTCGGAGGAAAATGATGGATCCATCCCACTATCAGCCCTCATCCAGGCAGTCACCTTGCAGGAAACTCAGGTGGGCCCGGCCCAACCAATAAGAGCAGTGACGGTGTCTCCCACTGAAAGGACTGGTGAGATCACAGCCACCGGTAAGTGTGAGACTGTTCATTCACAGTAACACCTCACAGTGAACCGATTAGGAATGGAATGGTTGGGTTACATCCTGTCTTGGTGATGGCAACTCCCCATGGGAGAACCGGTAGCCAGGGAGTAACCCTCACCAGGAATGCTGCAATGTATTGCCCGTGGACCAGATCAGAACTGAGGTCAATCATTTCAGAATTCCCCGGTTCCCCGGAAGCATTTAGCCAGATGTCAGAAGTATGTGAGGTGGGGTGTAATGAAATCCTGAGGCCTGGAGGGCAGCGAAACGCGTTGGTGATAAGACTGGGACTTTCAAACTGCGAGATCTGCCTGTAATCTATCTACTGGGAACGGTGACCCCTTTGGGGCAATTTCTGGGAAGGTAACAACATCAGGACCTCGCTACGGTTCATTCCCTCTACCAGTACCAGCACGGGACAAGCAAACCAGTGAGAGGATCTCCATTTCCAAGGAGTGCTAACCTATTGGAGGACTCAATACAGTGAACTGGTAACACCGTACAAAATTTCCCTAGGATAAGGCTTCTTGCAATATACCCAGCATTTCAAGAAATTTTTACAAAATTCAGCAGTGTTGATTTTTGCCCTATTTTTAATCTTGGTATTTTTTATCAATTTTTATCTGTTGCGACAGTAATTATATGCTAATGTGCACGAAATTGATGGTTTATGTTCTAAATAAATTTCTTATTTTATATATCTAACCAGTTACTAGCGCTGAATTGTTTTTATTTTCTTCAGATGTCAGAAGTACATTAAGGATCTGGGTAATGCCCATGAACCTGCAAACAAAGATTGGCGGACAGTTTTGAAAGCGTGCCTACCCCCTAATACTGACATCACAAAATTCCTAACTTATTGTAAATTAGATGTAGAATTGCCTCTCACTGATGAGTACAACCAGTAGAATGTAAGGCAAATTAACATACAATTAGGATTGTATTTCCCTACTGTTGCTAAGTGGAACAAAATTTTCTCCATAAAACAGAAAATACGGAATATTTCCATAGGGCCTTGCAAATAATGGCTAGGTACACTGGGGTATCGGATATAGGGAACGATGCGAATTACAGGGAGGTGGCTGTCTCTGTGCTAAGGGACGGGCTCAATAAGGCATTGAGGGTCAGGGAGCAGACTTCTTTGCCTAATTGGAGAGGGGTCACAGTAGATACTCTCAGAGAGTGCGGTATTGAGCATCACAAGAGTATCTCCAAACGTAAAGAACAGCAACAGGAGGGGTTGAGGACGGTAAGTATACAGACGCTGGTAGGGATGCCCAATCAACCAAAACCCCAGACCCCTGATCTTTGGAAAAGACCAAGACTGTGTTATATTTGTAGAAAGGAAGAGCATTTTGCCAGGGATTGTAGAAGTAGTGGGACACATAGTAAATATAAACCCCCGAGACCAGAACACGAGCCACATTATTAAACACATAGGGGGTCATTCCGAGTTGTTCGCTCGCAAGCTGCTTTTAGCAGCTTTGCACACGCTAAGCCGCCGCCTACTGGGAGTGTATTTTAGCTTATCAAAATTGCGAACGAAAGATTAGCAGAATTGCGAATAGACACTTCTTAGCAGTTTCTGAGTAGCTCCACACTTACTCGGCATCTGCGATCAGTTCAGTCAGTTTCGTTCCTGGTTTGACGTCATAAACACTCCCAGCGTTCGGCCAGACACTCCTACGTTTCTCCAGCCACTCCCACGTTTTTCCCAGAAACGGTAGCGTTTTTTCGCACACACCCATAAAACGGCCAGTTTCCGCCCAGAAACACCCACTTCCTGTCAATCACACTCCGATCACCAGAACGAAGACAAAACCTCGTAATGCCGTGAGTAAAATACCTAACTGCATAGCAAATTTACTTGGCGCAGTCGCAGTGCGAACATTGCGCATGCGCAGTTAGCGGAAAATCGCTGCGATGCGAAGAAAAATACAGAGCTAACAACTCGGAATGACCCCCATAGACGGGACCAAGGGACATATAATAAGGATTCAAAGCCATATAGAAAACACTAATTCGGCAAATGGGAAGAACGAGATAAGTGCAACATTATCCTTTGACAAAACTTGCTGAGGTTAAGATGGGACCTCTATGATGCTAAACCTTTACTTCTTTTCCTAGCAGCAGTGGCCCCTGACTAACTTCACAGAGACTTTGTTAAATATGATATACCTATAGTGTGCTCTCACTCAGGAAGTACAAAGTATGTTAGAGACCCACAAAGACTAATGTTGCATTTCATTGTTCTATATTCATGTCCATCACAGGTAGAGGAAATTATCTCACAGATACCGGGTTCCCTATGAATTTAGGATGGACAGGACACTGGATTGATGGCTGGGATAGTCCCAATAGCGATACGACAAACACAGAATTTAAAGTGAGTAGACCAAGTAGAGAATCACATCCCCGTAGTGCCCAATCCAGGTGTCAAATTTTATAAAATCCTCTTCACCTATACAAAACCTATCTGTTATCAACCCCTATTCTGTTGTTGTTCACAGTTTCCTCTTCATCTCTTGCGTTCACCTACAGGAGGGTACAATACATGGACCCAATTACAGTTCATACACCACATGCCTTATCGGTCTTTCAGAGTGCTGCCCGAACCCAGTATATCTCACCAGCACGATGGCACCAGTATTACTGCAGTATGCCTTGTCATGCACAAAGGGTGGAGAATGAGAATACTGGTGAAGGGAGACTGTGTACAGACACCGATATGCATGATGATGTGACAGCCTGTTGGTGAATGCCAAACCTGACATTTTCTTTTTTCTATTCTCTCTTCTCTTCTCTTCTCTCTTCTAGAGATGTTTTTACTCCACACAACAAACACACAACAGTTAATTGAAATGCAAAATTTGTGTTCCCTACAGGAGAGGGCGGTCTGGAAGGTGAAGGGATATGGTCAGAAGTCCTCAGGACTTTGGACAGATGGACACGGTAAGCCAGTGGCCCCCATAGCATATCTCCCGAGCCTAGCTGAGGCGGCACACGGTCTGACTCATCTGGGTAAAGAGGGTATGTGTAAGCTGATGAGAGTCTACTGGTGTGAGCCAGGATTCTCTTCTCATGCAGGTAAGAGAGCAATGACATGTTTTACTTGCTTGAGGAAGAATATTGGTAAGGCAATACCAACAGAGCCATCCCATATCCCTCTGACAGACGGACCTTTTTAGGTAATAGAAATCGATTTCATACAGTTACCACCCTGTAGGAATTTGAAATATGTGTTAGTTTGTATCGATGTGTTTTCCAACTGGGTAGAAGCGTTCCCCGCTGCCACAAATACTGCTGTGTTCACTGCAAAGAAAATCGTGCAGGAATTTGTGTGCAGATATGGTATCCCTAGAATGATTGAAAGCGATAGGGGTACCCATTTTACAGGTGAAGTCTTTCAGGTCATGTGCAAACTGATGGGAATGAATAGCAAGCTGCACACTCCGTACCGGCCACAGGCGAGTGCGAAGGTGGAGAGAGTGACCAGCACTATTAAGAACAAGCTGAGCAAAGTGATGGCTGAAACTGGATTGTTGTGGCCAGAAGCTTTGCCACTAGTGTTGTACAGCATCAGAACCACTCCTAGGTCTCCACTTAACTTATCACCCTTTGAGATTCTTTTTGGTCGACAACCTCTTGTAATGATAGACCCCCAGGATGATTTGAAATGCAATAATGAAGTGACTGTGAAATATTTGGTTGGGATGAGCCAGCAGCTGAGAAATCTACAAAGAAATCTAAAGCTGGTGATTCCTGACCTACCGAACAGTAATTGTCATGACATTGAGCCTGGGGATTATGTGATGATTTGGAATTTCTTACGCTCAGGTTGCCTCATTGACAGGTGGGAAGGACCATATCAAGTCTTCTTAACCAGCATGACAGCATTGAAGGTTGCCGAAAGAGAGACTTGGGTCCACTCGTCCCACTGTAAGAAGGTCACTGACCCGGAGAAAACTTGTGAGAAAGACAAAGGTGAAGAGAACCTCGTATCACTAGCGAGTCTATTCCGGGAAAGCTGAGAGGCAGGACTATTGGACGGCACCTGAGTGAGGAGAACAACAAAGTCAAGGACGGTTGTCGCACCATTTTCTTTTTCACCCCCAACTGCATTTTTCTTTTTTTTTCTCTTCCTATTTTTGCTCCTTAACGAAATGGATCCCCACCAAGAGACTGTGTTTTGGCATTTTCTGGTGACTCTGTTTTTGATCAGGACAATCTGTTTGTCAGGAATCAGCGTTCTGCAGCATCTCACTTACCAGCGCGCTGGTGTGCAGGCTTCCGTAGGTCATGGCCCCAGTCGCGGCTGCATGAGTACACTGCCCGCAAGCGCCATAACTGATGTTGCTGAGTACTTCTGAATTGCGTCCAGCATGTGCCCCGCTGTGTGCCAGTGTTTGTCCGGTAGGGGCGCTGCCTTGACACCTGCGCTCAGCTGATCCGGACACCCAATCCAGCAGGGTGCGTTTTCACAGAGATTCAACATCCAGTCATCACAGAGCAAGGGGTATAAACTCCAGTTCCTGGCTCAGTCTCATGGCCTCGGACAATGAGTCACACTCGGTGTACTAGTGGTCCTGGTTCCCGTGTTCCTGTATCCAAGTGGATCCCCTGTTCTGCTTTTCATCATTCAGGTCTTCAGTCCTCATTCTTCCAGCCTGCTTCAGACTCCAGCCACAGATCACTACTTCCATCTGCAGTAAGAGCCTTTCCTCAGGTGTTACTCTCTGCTGAACCTGTGCACCTAATTACAGCCTTTTATCCTGTGCATTGTATCCAGCATTTAACACTCTTGCTGGGTAGGACTGTCTCCTGCCTGGGCCGTGCTAGGCCACAGAACTTTCATGCCATAGAGCAGGGATGGGGAACCTTCGGCCTTCCAGCTGTTGTTGAACTACACATCCCAGCATGCCCTGCAACAGTTTTAGCATGGCCAAATAGCAAAACTGTAGCAAGGCATGCTGGTATGTGTAGTTCAACAACAGCTGGAAGGCCCAAGGTTCCCCATCCCTGCCATAGAGACTGTGTGCTTCTTACCAAATACCGGAGTTCTGCTTCTCTTCAATTATTATCACAGTACCGTTTTGCATCCAGTTATTCAATTCATTTATTATTACCTACTTCTGTTACCAGTGACTTTTATTATTATTGACTTTCAAAGTTATCATCCATTGCATTTCATCTCATCTGTTAACCCATTACTTTGTGACCTCTGTGACGTAATAAACATCAGTGCTTATGCGCAGGACTTTCATTCAGCCTCCTCGTTTTATACACCAGACCTGACCCACTAGTGCCCCCTTCGGGGACAGACAAAACCAGAGACCTGACAATGTTTTTGTGAGAGTCCCAGAGAGGTCGAGCAGGGATCTGGAATGGGTTCTGATGGAGAGTACGGATTCGTAGGACCCCAGGAGCAGCATATCACTTTGGTCAAGGCTGGTATCAGTAAGCGCTCTGGTAGTCATGGAGCTCGGAGGCAATGTGAAGAGTTATTGTCTGATGAATATTTTATATGTAAGCATTGCGAAAACATAGTCGAAGATGGGTGCATCCAGAGATGTCAGTCAAACAGTAATATCGACATTGGCAGACATCCGTTGAGTGATTACCACTCATTAGTGGGTAAGGTCTTAAACCAGACAGAATGTTGGGTGTGCTCACAAGTACCTCAAGGACAGAGTAAGTCAGGATAAGTGCCATACCCTTTAACGGTAAATGAGGTACTCGAATTATGGGGTGGGAGACCGGTGGACAAGAAATTCAATATATCTAGGCCCCCTAGCTTGAAGCTCCACCAGTACCACATAGATAGGTTACTATTGTGTTTTAACGTGTCCAATTTCCGGAAACCAGGAAATTGGGAAGTGACGTGGAATAACCAGACAATGACTTTTTCACACAGAGCTGATAAGATACCTATTGACTCTGAACTTGTACGCAAGATAGCCAACAGTGGAAGGTATTTTCGGTATAGGTATACACGTGGGAGCAAAACCATGTGGGCTGGAAAGTGTTGCAGGGGTATTGTGCCCATATCATCCAGCCCGATACTTGTACTGAGCAAATGGGAGAACTAGGGATTGGGTTTCTTTACTTGGAAAGTTTGTAATATGGTGATGTTATATTCTGTCCCCTATGTTCTCCCAGATGATGCCTATTTCATATGTGGGAGGAAAGCGTACAAGTGGCTTCCCCCGAGCTCAGAGGGATTGTGTTATATTGGGAGAGTACTACCAGAGGTCATGACCATAACCCATGATAAGATGAAAGACGTTCACCGCAGTGCTCAGGCTCCTTATACTCATACTCACTATGAACACATCATCAAGAGACACCTCATAGATAGGGCAGAGCACGCAGCCTCTGATTTGATCCATGAATCCACCGGGATTCAGTTCCTTCTCGCATTAGACATCACCCGTACCGCCAGAGGAACTATAAATTATAAGTATATCCATGCGCTAGCGAACTTGATAGATAATATCACTGAAATGTATGACGACACCTTCAGGTATACGGGAAGGGAGATAGAAGCCTACAAGAAGGAACTGATCCAGCACAGGATGGTCCTTAATTAGGGGGGTACTGTGTTACTCTGGCAACTCAATATGGGGTGAAGTGCTGTACGTGTATTACAAACAGCACTGACGACCCAACGGAGATCATCGATCAAAAGATGGACGAGATCTTGCAGTTGAAGTGGGAGTTCCGGAGGAGACACAATCTTACCTTGACGGCTGTGGGTAATTAATTGACCGTCTGGGCCTCATAGTTGAACCCACGCAAATGGTTTTCTGGATTAGGAGAGTGGGCTCAAAATGTAATTGCGAGTGTGGGAAAGTTTCTCCTTAGTATCCTGGGTGTCGTCATAATTATTGGTTTGATATTTAGATGTGTTAAAATTTTGACGCGACACAAACACAGGACAAATTTGATGAGTCTAAGGAGCAAGGGCGTTGTAACAGCAGCAGATTTGATTTATGACACATCTGTAGAAACAGTGTTATGATAAGGATTGCAAATTAATTTCATTGCCTGTTTCTTTCACCATATTTCTGTTTCCCCCTCTACCCAGAAACATCCAACCGGAAAAGACTTCAACCCTACCCAAATTTATGTAAATGTATTTTTATGTGTCTTATTTTCATCTCTGCAATCTCCAGTTACTGGCGCACATAGTCGGTAAATGTTATCCACACGCATACACATACATCTCCCCCCACATGTATCATCAGATAAATGTGCTCCCCATTTGTTAGTATAAGAAGCCGGAAAGGTGAGGGCTAATGACCTTGCCTGGAAAGAGCTTGGTAGTGTTTGTTTGCCCATTTATAGACCTTTAATACGGGATGAGAAGGAGTTAATGTATACTTCGCAATACCTCGAAGCTTACTTAGAACATATACGGCACAATGATACTTGCCCCTCAGACATTAATTCATACATACATGCTTTTTCCTATCTCACTAGGCTATACATTTCCCACCTACAAATCTTCCCCGGTCGAACTTTGTATATAATGTATATGTAGTATTTTCAGTTTTATTAATTATGTGTGGCAGTTATTGTTTACTGCCAAAGGGTGGACTGTCGAAGTCGCAAATATTAGAGCCACACGCATCAAGTGCAAACACCAAACAGAGTGGCCTCCTTAGGTTAGGAGGTGGAGAACATCTGCAAGTGCACCTGGACCAGGCATCGCCCACCTATTCAAACCGACCTATGACCCCTCCTGTACTGTAAATGACCAGCCCTTTGTCCTATGGGTGAAGAGATTACAGTTTCCTTGGTTTCATGCTTTGGACCTTTGTATAAAAGCCAAGCCTCCTGGCCGGTCAGACACATTCTCTGAAGGTCATCTATCCAGATTGACTGAGGAATGGAACCGGGTGGCGCAGGTGATCAAATGTATGTATCATTGGTTGTAGCTTCTACTCTTGTATTATTGTATAACTGTTGTACCCCCTTTTAAGTAAATATTTGTTGCTGGGTTTGACCTCAACAGTACATATACAATTGGTGTCACTTTCCTTTCCTGTTTGGGGTTATAAAGTGTATTCCGCCGCACGTGTAGGTTCTTTGTGCTCACAGCGTGACGGCGTGCTTACGCAACGTGTACGCATTTCATAGGGGTTTTACACATACACTCTTAGCGGTCGCAGCAGCCTGAACATTTGTGCATTTAAGGTATTGCTTTCCTTCCTGAAAGTTAAATGAACTTAACACCTCCATATATACCACTTAATATATTCCACTCCCTATATATACCCCTCTATATATACTCCTCCATATATACCACTCTCTATATATACCCCTCCATATATACCCTCCATATTTTCTACTCCCTATATATACCCCTCTACATAGACTCCTCCATATATACCATTTTTTTATATACCCTTCCAAATATACTACTCTCTATATATTCCCAACTATATATTCCCCTCCATATATACCACTCCCTATATGTATCACTCCATATATACCACTCTCTATATATACCCCTCCATATATAACACTCCCTATATATACCCCTCTATATATACTCCTCCATGTATACCACTCTCTATATATCCCTCCATATATACCCCTCCATATATACCACTTCCTATATATAAACATAGAAACTTAGAATTTGACGGCAGATAAGAACCACTTGGCCCATCTAGTCTGCCCCTTTTTTTATCCTTTAGGTAATCTCAACCCTTTTTGAACCTTAATTCTTAGTAAGGATATATACCCCTCTATATATACCCCTCCCTATATATCCCCCATATATACCACTCCCTTTATATTCCCCTCTATATACACTCCTCCATATATAACACTATTTTTATATACCCCTTTATATATACACCACTCCCTATATATCCCCCTCTATATATACCCCTATATTCCACTCCATATATATACCCCTATATTCCAGTTCATATATACCACTCTGTATATATACCCCTCTTTATATAGTCCTCCAAATATACCATCTCCATATATAACACTCTCTATATATACCCCTCTATATAAACTCATCCATATATACCACTCTCTATATATACCACTCCATATATATACCCCTCTCTATTTATTCCTCCAAATATACCACTCTCTATATATACCCCTCCATATATACCACTCCCTATATATACCAATCCATATATACCACTCTGTATATATACACCCCTCTATATAAACTCCTCCATATATACCACTCTCTATATATACCCCTCCATATATACCACTCCCTATATATACCTCTCTGTATATATACCCCTCTTTATATAGTCCTCCAAATATCCCACTCTCTATATATACCCCTCCATATATACCACTCCATATATAACACTCTCTATATATACCCCTCCATATATAACACTCCCTATATATACCCCTCTATATATACTCCTCCATGTATAGCACTCTCTATATATCCCTCCATATATACCCCTCCATATATACCACTTCCTATATATAAACATAGAAACTTAGAATTTGACGGCAGATAAGAACCACTTGGCCCATCTAGTCTGCCCCTTTTTTTATCCTTTAGGTAATCTCAACCCTTTTTGAACCTTAATTCTTTGTAAGGATATATACCCCTCTATATATACTCTTCCATATATACCACTCTCTATATATACCCCTCCCTATATATCCCCCATATATACCACTCCCTTTATATTCCCCTCTATATACACTCCTCCATATATAACACTCTTTTTATATACCCCTTTATATATACCACTCCCTATATATCCCCCTCTATATATACCCCTATATTCCACTCAATATATATATACCCCTATATTCCACTCCCTATATATTCCAGTTCATATATACCACTCTGTATATATACCCCTCTTTATATAGTCCTCCAAATATACCATCTCCATATATAACACTCTCTATATATACCCCTCTATATAAACGCCTCCATATATACCACTCTATATATACCCCTCTATATATACTCCTCCATATATACCACTCGCTATATATACCCTCCATATAGACCACTCCCTTTATATACCCCTCTATATATACTTCTCCATATATACCACTCTTTTTATATACTACTCCATATATAGCACTCCCTATATATACCCCTCCATATATACCACTCACTAATATACCCCTCCATATATACCACTCGCTATATATACCCCTCCATATTTTCCACTCCATATATCCCACTCCCTATACATACCCCTCCATACACACCACTCTCTCTATATACCCCTCTATATAAACTCCTTCATATATACCGCTCTCTGTATACCTCTCCATTTATACCACTCTATATATACCCCTCTATATATATTCCTCCATATATACCACTTCGTATATATACCCCTCTACATATACTCTTTCATATATACCACTGTCTTTATATACCCCTCCCTATATATCCCCCATATATACCACTCCCTTTATATTCCCCTCTATATATACTCCTCCATATATAACACTCTTTTTATATACCCCTTTATATATACCACTTCCTGTATATCCCCCTCTATATATACCCCTATATTCCACTCCATATATACCACCCCCATATATATACCAGTTCATATATACCACTCTGTATATATACCCCTCTTTATATAGTCCTCCAAATATACCACTCTCTATATATACCCCTCCATATATACCACTCCATATATAACACTCCATATATATACCCCTCTATATAAACTCCTCCATATTATATGGAGGAGTTTATATAGAGGGGTATATATATGGAGTGTTATATATGGAGTGGTATATATGGAGGGGTATATATAGAGAGTGGTATATATGGACCATATATACCACTCTCTATATATACCCCTCCATATATACCACTCCATATACATATACCAATCCATATATACCACTCTGTATATATGCCCCTCTTTATAGTCCTCCAAATATACCACTCTCTATATATACCCCTCCATATATACCACTCCCTATATATACCAATCCATATATATCACTCTGTATATATACCCCTCTATATATACTCCTCCATATATACCACTCTCTATATATACCCTCCATATATACCACTCCCTTTATATACCCCTCTATATATACTTCATATAGACCACTCTTTTTATATACTACTCCATATATAGCACTCCCTATATATACCCCTCCATATATACCACTCACTAATATACCCCTCCATATATACCACTCGCTATATATACCCCTCCATATTTTCCACTCCATATATCCCACTCCTTATACATACCCCTCCATACACACCACTCTCTATATATACCCCTCTATTTAAACTCCTTCATATATACAACTCTCTATATACCTCTCCATTTATATCACTCTATATATACCCCTCTATATATATTCCTCCATATATACCACTCCATATATACCACTCTCTATATATACCCTCCATATATACCACTCCCTTTATATACCCCTCTATATATACTTCATATATACCACTCTTTTTATATACTACTCCATATATAGCACTCCCTATATATACCCCTCCATATATACCACTCACTAATATACCCCTCTACCACTCGCTATATATACCCCTCCATATTTTCCACTCCATATATCCCACTCCTTATACATACCCCTCCATACACACCACTCTCTATATATACCCCTCTATTTAAACTCCTCCATATATACCACTCTCTATATATACCCCTCCATATATACCACTCCATATACATATACCAATCCATATATACCACTCTGTATATATGCCCCTCTTTATAGTCCTCCAAATATACCACTCTCTATATATACCCCTCCATATATACCACTCCCTATATATACCAATCCATATATACCACTCTGTATATATACCCCTCTATATAAACTCCTCCATATATACCACTCTCTATATATACCCCTCCATATATACCACTCCCTATATATACCAATCCATATATATCACTCTGTATATATACCCCTCTTTATATACCCTTCTATATATACTCCTCCATATATACCACTCTCTATATATACCCTCCATATATACCACTCCCTTTATATACCCCTCTATATATACTTCATATATACCACTCTTTTTATATACTACTCCATATATAGCACTCCCTATATATACCCCTCCATATATACCACTCACTAATATACCCCTCCATATATACCACTCGCTATATATACCCCTCCATATTTTCCACTCCATATATCCCACTCCTTATACATACCCCTCCATACACACCACTCTCTATATATACCCCTCTATTTAAACTCCTTCATATATACCACTCTCTATATACCTCTCCATTTATATCACTCTATATATACCCCTCTATATATATTCCTCCATATATACCCCTCCATATATACCACTCTCTATATATGCCCCTCCATATATACTACTCTCTATATATACTCCTCCATTTATACCACTCTTTATATTTTCCCCTCTATATACAGTCAGGTCCATAAATATTGGGACATCGACACAATTCTCATATTTTGGGCTCTATACACCACAACAATGGATTTGAAATGAAACAAACAAGATATGCATCAACTGCAGACTTTCCGCTTTAATTTGAGGGTATTTACATCCAAGTCAGGTGAACGGTGCAGGAATTACAACGGTTTCTATATGTGCCTGTTACAGAGTAACTCCATTATATCCATTTTAGGGACATATACTATTATACAAGGAATGAATTGATAATATTGGCTTCTGTAACCTGAAGCCTAATTAACATCTCTACACTCTAGTCTTGGCTAGTTTGCATTTGAACAGACAATCCCAGCACATGGCTAGCTCAGATCACTGATACAGCTAGCCCACACGCTTCCTGTGGATCACACCCCCCCATAGCTGGAACGCAGGTATGATATACCTACTTGAAATCACAGAGCTCACTCTCTTTCCAGACTCCCACACTGGCACACACTGCTACAGACTCACTCAGAATCAGCCTAGCCTCCAGAAGCATGGATTGCTCATCACCAGGACCGATCTCCTTACTAAGGCTAAGTATTGTACACACATGGCATAATGGCATAGAGTAGTTCATTTGTAAATACATTTGACTTTTAGGTTGGTGGTGCTTGTGCAGTTATGTGATTGTTGTGTGTTTGTGATGGTACTCTGTGAAATCTGTAATGGTAGTTGGAGCATTAGACAATCTGTAGAATAGTATCTCTGGTATACATTTGTGGATGGTGATTTATAACAGATTGTAGTGGTTTTATATAGTGCATCTTGCTGAAATATAGAAATCAACACATACTTCCTTTTGTTACTGTAGTCATGTGCTTGTAGCAATGGCATGCTGATACTTGTGGTTATTTGGTGATCTGGTCTTGTGATGGTTCATATAATATGGACAGCATACAATATGCTCTGGTTATTGAGATACTGTGATGGCTTGGATTGTGAAATGTGATTAGATGGCTTGGAATTGTAAAATCAGCACATATGCATTATGTTGAAGCTTATACATTTTGGAATATAGTGGAGTCTTATGGCTTCTGCTTTGTGACTATGGCATAGCAAAGAATGCCATGTGTTTGAACTTGCAAACTTAAAATGGCTGCTGGCATTCCCTTTTGAACCATATGTTACAGACTTTGGAATCATGGGAGTTTTCCCAAAATGGGCCAAAATTTACTAATATTCGTGTTTTAGCCGTTTTTAAGGGTGTTTGAACTCGAATGGTATCCGGTGCATTTTACTGCAACTTTTTGAATCCTGTGACGGTCATTCACTAAGCTGCCGAGTTTTCCACATTCGTTTTTTCCGATGTCGATGTGATTCCTAATGTCAGGCAGTGTTTTACGGGAGTGATGAGTAAAACACTGCCTGACAAAACACAAGGAATCCCGGCCGGATCTGTGAGATCCGTGCAGGGCTTCATTGTGCACCTTTTTAAAAAAAATTAAAGTGTTAAAAATCAAGAAAAAAATTGCGTGGGGTCCCCCCTCCTAAGCACAACCAGCCTCGGGCTCTTTGAGCTGGTCCTGGTTGCAAAAATATGGGGAAAAAATTGACAGGGGTTCCCCCATATTTTAACAACCAGCACCGGGCTCTGCGCCTGGTCTTGGTGCCAAAAATACGGGGGACAAAAAAAAATAGAATATTGTTTTATGTAGCAGTACTACAAGTCCCAGCAAGCCTCCCCCGCAAGCTGGTACTTGGAGAACCACAAGTACCAGCATGCGGTGGAAAAACGGGCCCGCTGGTACCTGTAGTACTACTACAAAAAAAATACCCAAATAAAAACAGAACTCACACAGATCTGTCCTCTTCTGAGCTTGTAATCTACGTACTTGGCGAAAAAAAAACCGGAAACCCGACCACGCACTGAAAGGGGTCCCATGTTTACACACGTCGTGGCACTCTCCTGATTGGCTGTGTGCTCCTGTAGTGTCTGTCAGGCTGCACACGGCAGAGATACAATGTTGCGCCTATGCGCTCCATTGTATCCAATGGTGGGAACTTTGCAGGACTCTGTGACAGGAGTCACGGGGGGTCCCGGCAGTCGGGGTAAGGGGTCTCATGTGTAAACATGGGACCCCTTTCAGTGCGTGGTCGGGTTTCCGGTTTGTTTTTTTGCCAAGTACGTGGATTACAAGCTCAGAAGAGGACAGGTCTACACTGGATTTTTGTGAGTATAATTTTAATTTCAGGTAACCCATGGATTCTACTTGGAGAAGTGGACCGACCCTCGTGTGAACATAGGTAAGTATGTGTGAATGTAGGTGTGCATGTATGTAATAAAGTTGTACTTTCAAGGTGTGTGAGTTCTGTTTTTATTTGGGTATTTTTTTTGTAGTAGTACTACAGGTACCAGCGGGCCCGTTTTTCCACCGCATGCCCCCCATCCACAGCCCTTGGATGGGGGGGGGGACAGCCTCGGGCTTCACCCCTGGCCCTTGGGTGGCTGGAGGGGGGGACCCCTTGATTTAAGGGGTTCCCACTCCTCCAGGGTACCCCGGCTAGGGGTGACTAGTTAGTGATTTAATGCCAGGGCCGCAGGGACCTATATAAAAGTGTCCCCCGGCTGTGGCACTATCTCTCTGACTAGTGGAGCCCGGTGCTGGTGTTAAAAATACGGGGGACCCCTACGCTTTTTGTCCCCCATATTATTGCACCAGGACCAGGCGCAGAGCCCGGTGCTGGTTGATTAAATATGGGGGAACTCCTGTCAATTCCCCCCCCCCATATTTTTACAACCAGGACCAGCTCAAAGAGCCCGAGGCTGGTTATGATTAGGAGGGGGGACCCCACGCAAATTTCCCCCCCATTTTTTTACAGTAAACAGACCCTTTCCCATAGATAACCATGCACAGATCTCACTGATCCGTGCATGTTTATTCAAACTCGACTGGAAAAAGCAGGCCTATTTTTTTGCTGCTTTTTTTAACGAATCGCAAAAAAATACACCCGCACTTGAGCACTCAGAGACTAACACCCAAATACGAATGAATAGTAAATTCCCGTATTGTATGAAATAACAGCCGCGTTTGACCGATGGTCTATTCATTCGTATTTCTGACCTTTGTCATTCAAACCATTACGAATAGTCCAAACACTGCCGAGATTGGTGCTTAGTGAATTCCCGTGTTGAGACTTAGAAAAAAAAACACAAATCGGACAAACTCGATTTTTTAGTAAATTTTGGCCAAGGAGTCTAGCTTCTGTCCCATGCGGTTTGTGGACCATGCAGCCACATGCTGCCCTCTCCTCCCCCCCCCCCCCCCCCTAAACCAAAACCAATCCCCTAAGGTATTTCTTTAACATATGCATCTTTCCAATATATATCAATAAATCTAGGATTTAGCCGAGTGCTTTGAGAGATATCTCCCCAGTAATGAATACATATATACACACATACACACATTATCCCCCTTATTTCATCCTGTTTCTTATATAGTTTGAACCTGTGAAACTATTATATGGTGACTTGCATTGTATTTGACCAATACTGTTTAATGATAAAAGTGAATTCTATGAGTAGCAATTGTTTGTTGAAATACATTCTTATGATTTACATTCTATATGACTGGCGTGCATTCTTATATGAACAGAATATTCCTAATGATTTAAAGATATACATGTCTAGATGCAACCTCTGCGGGTTTGTTATTAAAAGGTACACAATTAGTGATGAATTATTATAAATCACTAAAGGGTTAAAATTATACATTTGCTTCAAAGATATGAAATATAGTAATATAATACAAGCAATAGAATCAGACAGAGAAAAGGAGGGGAACAGAAGAGAGGAACAAAGTATACCCCTTATCATGACCCCTTATCAGTGCCTTACCACATTTTAAAGGACCAAAAGTAATGGGACAATCGACTCAAAAGCTATTTCATGGACAGGAGTGGGCTATTCCCTCGTTATTTCATCATCAATTAAGCAGGTAAAAGGTCTGGAGTAGATTCCAGGTGTGACATTTGCATTTGGAATCTTTTGCTATCGACTCTCCATATGAGATCCAAAGAGCTGCCACTATCGGTGAAGCAAGCCATCATTAGGCTGAAAAATCAAAACTAACCCATCAGAGAGATAACAGAAACATTAGGTGTGGCCAAATCAACTGTTGGGAACATTCTTAAAATGAAAGAACTCACCGGAGAGCTCAGCAACACCAAAAGACCCGGAAGACCACGGAAAACAACTGTGGTGGATGACAGAAGAATTATTTCCCTGGTGAAGAAAAACCCCTTCACAACAGTTGACCAGATCAAGAACACTCTCCAGTAGCTAGGTGTATATGTGTCAAAGTCAACAATCAAGAGAAGACTCCACAAGAGTGAATATAGAGGGTTCACCACAAGATGTAAACTTGGTGAGTGACCATTGGTGAGCCACAAAAACAGGAAGTCCAGATTAGAGTTTGCCAAACATCTAAAAAAGCCTTTACACTTCTGGAACATCCTATGGACAGATGAGACAAAGATCAACTTGTACCAGAGCGATGGGAAGAGAAGAGTATGGAGAAGGAAAGGAACTGCTCATGATCCAAAACATACCACCTCATCAGTGAAGCATGGTGGTGGTAGTGTCATGGCGTGGGCATGTATGGCTGCCAATGGAACTGGTTCCCTTGTATTTATTGATAATGTGACTGCTGACAAGAGCAGCAGGATGAATTCTGAAGTGTTTCGGGCAATATTATCTGCTCACATTCAGTCAAATGTTTCAGAACTCATCGGACGGCGCGTCACAGTGCAGATGGACAATGACCTGAAGCATACTGCGAAAGCAACCAAAGAGTTTTTTAAGGCAAATAAGTGGAATGTTACGCAATGGCCCAGTCAATCACCTGACCTGAATCCTATTGAGCATGCATTTCACTTGATAAAGACAAAACTGAAGGGAAAATGCCCCAAGAACAAGCAGGAACTGAAGACATTTGTAGTAGAGGCCTGGCCAAGCATCACCAGGGATGAAACCCAGCGTCTGGTGATGTCTATGCGTTCCAGACTTCAGGCTGTAATTGACTGCAAAGGATTTGCAACAAAGTATTAAAGTGAAAGTTTGATTTAGGATTGTTTAGTTTGTCCCATTACTTTTGGTCCCTTAAAAAGTGTGAGGCATATATAGAAACCGTTGTAATTCCTGCACCGTTCACCTGATTGGGATGTAAATACCCTCAAATTAAAGCGGAAAGTCTGCAGTTAAAGCACATCTGGTTTGTTTCATTTCAAATCCATTATGGTGGTGTATAGAGCCCAAAATATGAGAAATGTGTCCATGTCCCAATATTTATGGACCTGACTGTATACTCCTCCATATATACCACTCCCTTTATATACCCCTCTATATATACTCCTCCATATATACCTCTTTTTATATACACCTCCATTTATAGCACTCCCTATATATACCCCTCCATATATACCACTCCCTATATATACCCCTCTATATATACTCCTCCATATATACCACTCTCTATATATACCCTCCATATATACCACTTCCTATATATACCCCTCTATATATACTCCTCCATATATACCACTCTTTTTATTTAACCCTCCATATATACCACTCCCTATATACATAGTATTTGAGGTTGAATAGAGACAAATTGCCCATCGTGTTCAACCTGTTTTAAGTTGTGATGATTCTACATACTTGCTGAATAATGTTTTATGACTAGTTAGCTACTATAACTCATGTTACCCCCGGATTAACCATGTTGATATTTTAAGTATTATAACCTTGGATAGCTTTTTCATTCAGAAATTTATCTATTCCTTTTTTAAATCCAATTACAGAGTCCACCATTACCACCTTCCCTGGCAGGGAATTCCACATCCTGATTGCCCTAACAGTGAAGAACCCTTTCCTCCGTTGCGTTCGGAACTTTCTCTCCTCCAGTCGCAGCGAGTGCCCATGTGTCCTAAACTGTGTTCTTTTAATAAATAATTCCTCTGATAACTCTTTGTGATGTCCCTTTACATATGTGAAGATATTAATAATATCTCCTCTTAGGCGCCTCTTTTCTAGTGTATACTTATTCAGCCTAGTAAGTCTTTCCTTATAGTCCAGTCCTTCTAGGCCTATAATCAATTTAGTAGCTCGCCTTTGAACACTTTCGAGTTCACTGATGTCTTTTTTATACAATGGTGCCCAAAACTGAACACAATATTCCAGGTGCGGACGTACCAATGCCAGAGCCGTAACTAGGTATGTGCACTGTGTGCCTTGCACACAGCGCAGGATGAGCTGGGGCGCAAACAGCCGCCACCAAAATATATATTGGACACGTAAGCAGGCTCGGCGCTATGAGCGCCGGCACTTGGAGGGCGGTGCTGACTGAGTGGAGTGCAGTATGTGCGCTGTGGGGGACGCGAGGCGCCTGCTCACCAGGTGTTGGACGTCCGGGTCCTATCCCCGCCTCGACGCCTCCCCCTCCTGCGTCGCTCGCTCTCCCCCTTCCCTGCTGCCGCGATGACCAGGGAGAAGATTCGCTCCCTACCTATGCTGACAAGCCGTGTAAGGAGAGGAGCGGCTGGAGGACGGGGGCGGCACATTAACCCAGGATGGCAAGATTTACAGTGAGCAGCGACCAGTGCTTCTCCAACCACCGGCTGATCTCCCCCTCCCCCTCCCAGCCAACCATCTGCACAACGAAACTGATAGCCAGAAAGAATAATAAGCCTACAGGCAGGTAGCCTTGTATTTACATATTTACTGCTGGCACAAATTGCTGGGTGCCTATCACTTCTATGGCCACAGATGTTCTATACACAACACTTGTGCAGTCTCCTGAATTCTTACTAATACTATACATTGAATACTATGATTTGCCTAGGGTGCTGAGAATCCTTGCACCGGCCCTCTCTCTCTCTCTCTCTCCCGCAATGTCTAAAAAGGGGATGCTGTCTGCCGCAATGTCTAAAAAGGGGATGCTGTCTGCCGTAATGTGTAAAAAGGGGATGCTGTCTGCCGTAATGTGTAAAAGGGGGACGCTGTCTGCCATAATTTGCTTTGGGGCTGCTTTTCTGCAAAGGGGACAGGACGAGTGATCCGTATTAAGGAGAGGATGAATGGGGCCATGTATCGTGAGATTTTGGGCAGGAACCTTCTTTCCTCAGTAAGAGTATTGAAGATGGAACATGGCTGGGTCTTCCAACATGACAATGACCCCAAACACACCACCCGGGCAACTAAGGAGTGGCTCCGTAAGAAGCATTTCAAGGTCCTGGAGTGGCCTAGCCAGTCTCCAGACATCAACCCCATAGAAAATCTGTGGAGGGAGTTGAAAGTCCGTGTTGCCCGGCGACAGCCCCAAAACATGATA
Source organism: Pseudophryne corroboree (assembly GCF_028390025.1). Lineage (NCBI taxonomy): Eukaryota > Metazoa > Chordata > Amphibia > Anura > Myobatrachidae > Pseudophryne > Pseudophryne corroboree. The sequence goes on along the minus strand of NC_086447.1, from coordinate 1,783,207 downwards.
GATCTAGAGAAGATCTGCATGGAAGAGTGGGCCAAAATACCTGCTACAGTGTGTGCAAACCTGGTCAAGAACTACAGGAAACGTTTGACCTCTGTAATTGCCAACCGAGGTTATATTACAAAGTATCGAGTTCAACTTTCTGATTGTCCAAATGTTTATTTTCCACAAGAATAAACAAATAAATAGTGTAACAATCATACAATGTGATTTCCAGATTCTGTCTATCACAGGTGAAGTCTATGATGGAAATTACACACTTCTCTCATCTTTATAAGTGGGTCAACTTGCACAATCGGTGGCTGTCCAATTACTTTTTTTGCCCCACTGTATACCACTTCCTATGTATATCCCTTCATATATACCACTCCCGATATATAACCTTCCATATATATATCACTCCCTAATATACCCCTCCATATATAACACTATATATACCCCTCTATATATACTCCTCCATATATACCACTCTCTCTATATACCCCTCCATATATACCACTCCCCATATATTCCTCCCTATATATACCCCTCCATATATACCACTCCCTGTATATACTCCTCCATATATATATATATACACACACACACACACACACACACACACACACACACACACACCTTCATATATATACCACTCTCTAAATATACCCCTCATATATATTTATATCCCTCCATATATACCACTCCCTATATATAACCCTCCATATATACTACTCCCTAATATACCCCTCCATATATATACCCACATACATACACCCCTTCATATCTATACCCTTCTATATATTCCACTCCCTATATACATACACATACAGTATATACCTCCTTATATATAAACTATATATATATATATATATATATATATACACACATACAGTAAATATATATCCTTCACTCCCTATATATAGCCCTCCTTATATACCGCTCCCTATATACATCCCTCTCTATGTACCCCTCCACACATATTATATATATATATATATATATATACACACACACACACACATATACCCCTCCTTATATATTTATATATACACACACACACCTCTCCTTATATACCCCTTAATATATACCACTCCTTATATATATATCCCTCCATACAGTATACCTCTCATTTACTCATCCATCTATATACCCATCACTATACACCGCTATTAACCCCTTCATATATATATATATATATATATATACCCCTTCTTATATACCAATCCATATATATCTATATATATATAGGAAAGATAAACAAAAAATCCCTTGATGCGCTCTAAATTTAAAACTACTATATTTATTTATTCAAATTCAGTTAGTGTATTTTAAATCACTTTCTTTAACATTACACCTTTATCAATGGGCAAGCTTCCACACAGAGATGATCCCCTGTCAAAAGAGACCAACGTTAAATAGAAACCAAAAAAGTAACTCTGTGGAGCGCACTTACTAAAATATGATGATATAGTTATATCTGATTACTAATAAAGAGAGGATGACCTTACAAAAACACCATTTTTTTTTTTTTTTTTTTGAAAATTAGATTTTTATTGAGAGTTTATACAACACAAAATATAGAAAAATGGGGGGGGGGGGGATACAGAAAGAAGAAAAGGGAACTGGGGGGGGGGGGAGGGAGGGGAACAAATACACAGATACAAGGCGGCTAGGCATTCCGCCTATTGAAAATTAACATGCGTACATAGACGTATATAAACACAGAAACATATATAAACGTATACTAGTCAATAAGCAAATACAACAAACATTCGAGAATAAGAAAACGGAAGAGGATGTCAGGGGTCTATTGTGGTACCATGAGACCTATAAACACACCAGGAAGACCAGCGGAGCGAATGGTTCGTTTGGCAGTTGGAGAATGGTAAGCCCGCAGTCTCAAATTCGTAGTGAGATTGAACCGCACGTTCAACCGCTATTACAGTTGGAATTTGAGCCGTACGCCAATATTGAGCAATCAGTAATTTGGATGAAATCAGGATATGGCCTATCACATATTGATCGGTTGGAGTAATATAACCTGGGGATATATGAAGGAGGGCCAATTTAGGTAGTGGGACGATACGGAAACCTAATACATTAGAAATAAGAGTAAATATCGCTGACCAAAAATTTGTGAGAGCTGGGCAGGACCAAAACGTATGGAGCAAAGTACCAACATTATTACAATTGCGCCAACACATGTTGGAGCTGGACGGCCAAATGGAATGGAGTCTGGACGGGGTTAGATATAGGCGATGGAGAAGCTTGTAAAAAAGTTCCACATGGGACATACATCTAGATAAATGAAAACACGTATAAAATACCCCCCGCCATTCATCTTCAGAAATCGTGCAAACAAGATCTGTCTCCCATTTCCTCAGGGAGTTCAGTTTCAGGGGGGAGTAGAGACCAATTCTGAAATTGTAGCAGCGACTTATACCGCCTTTAGTATCGGTCCTATCTAGTAACACTCGCAAATGTTTAGGGAGGGGGGAAGCTCCGTGGGGAGTCGGTGTAACACTATGGAGCCAGTGACGCAGCTGTAAATATTTGTAGAAATCCCTTTGTGGAAGGGAGAATTTAGATTGGAGCTGACTAAACTGTAAAAGGGCATTATCCTTGAATGCTCCGCCGAGCGAGGACAGGCCATGGAATACCCATACATCTAAGTTTAAATTCGGGATGAGGGAGGCTATACCAATTAGAGACAAGTCCGTCATTGGAAGATGGACATCCTTCATTTTAGAGACCAGTTCAAGCCATGCCTTACGTGCTGATAACGCCACAGCGGAGCGTGACACAAACGCAGACCCTCCGAATCCGGGAGCCTTAATACATCTGCTAATGGGAGTGGGGAGACTAAGCCCCTTTCTAGAAGAACCCAGGGTTTGGGGACATCTTCAACCATCCAAGCACCGGTTTGGGAAAGGATACATGCTATATGATAGGACCGAATATCAGGGAATGCTAACCCTCCTTCTAACTTGGGGAGTGACAGTGTGGTCCGGGCTAATCTGGGTTTTTTCCCCTTCCAGACATATTGAACAAACGCTGAGTTAAATAAGACTTTAGGGATCAAAATCGGAATCGTCCTAAACAGATACAATAACTTGGGGAGTACCATCATTTTTAAAGCCGCAATGCGGCCCATCCAGGTCACGTGATACATCATCCAGTCAGACAATAACAGGGAAATGTTACGTAGGAGGGGCAAATTATTACTGGATACAAGGTCCAAGACCCTCGGAGTAATCTGGATCCCCAGATATTTTATACTCCTATCCTGCCAGGCATAATCATATTGAGCTTTCAACAAATGTAATTGAGTTGGAGGGAGATTAATTGGCAATGCCTCCGTTTTGGAGGCATTCAACTTTTAGTATGAGACCGAGGAATACTCCTCTGTAGCTGTCGTAGTGATGTGTCTGGATTTATCAGAGTAAGGAGGACATCATCAGCAAACAGGCTCATTTTCTACTCACGGCCATGAACGACTGGACCTTGCACTGATCTGTTGGATCGAATAGCCTCCACCAGGGGTTCTATCGCCAGCGCGAAGACCAACGGGGATAATGGACAACCCTGACGTGTGCCATTGGTAATTTGGAACGTAGAAGAGAGGATACCGTTCACTAAAACTCTGGCCGTTGGGCTCGAGTAAAGCGCTGTTATAGAGGAAAGAGCCCTGCCCCCCATTCCCAGCCTCTCGAGGACCGCAAAGAGATATCCCCAGTGAAGCCTATCAAATGCCTTCTCCGCGTCCAGCGAGAGCAAAATGAGCGGCCGCGAGGACGCGGAGGAGACATCCAACACATCAATGATCCTCCTGGTATTATCTGGGGCCTGTCTGCCCTGAACAAACCCGACCTGATCACACGTCACCAGAGTAGGGATTAGTGGGTTTAGCCTATTTGCTATCAGCTTCGCATAGATCTTCACATCGGTATTGAGGAGGGCTATCGGGCGGTAGTTGGCCACCAAAGCCGGGTTTTTTCCCTGTTTAGGGAAAGTGACAATCCTAGCTTCCAGAATTTCCGAGGGAAAGGTCCCTAATGTGGAGGCCTCATTAAAAACCGGAATAAGCACCGGGATTAACATCTCCTGGAAGCGAGTATAGAACCTATTAATATAGCCATCCGGGCCAGGGGCTTTATCCACAGGGAGGGCTTTAATAACCCGTCGAAGTTCACCTTCCGACCAGGGAAGCGACAGGGATTGAAGATCTGATGGCTTTAGACGTGGAAGGGACAATCTGTCTAAGAATGCATCAATGTCCGCAGGTGTTGGTTGAGGGGTCATAGGGTCGTTCTTTAAGTTAAACAGAGAAGCATAATATGTGGCAAAGGCTGATGCTATGTCCACCGGGTTTGTCACTTTTGTGCCGTGCAGATTATTAATTACCTTCACCCGATCCCTCGCCGTTTTCGCTCTCAGTTTCCTGGCCAGCAATCTGCCTGCTCTATCACCCTGTACATAAAACCGTTGTTTCAATCTAAACATATTCTTGTGAACCTCTGCCAGCGCGAGAACGTTCCACTCCTCCCTAACCTTAAGAAGTTCCCGGTAGAGGGATTTATCTGAGGGGGCAGATTTGAGCCTGTTCTCGAGAACCGCCAACCTATTCTCCACGTCCTTCTGGAGGGCCTCCCTTTGCTTGCGCAGCCGGGCTGACGCTTGTATTGCTGACCCGCGGAGAACCGCTTTGAGGGCACACCAGTGCATAAAGACAGATGTGTCGGCCGGATCGTTAGTGGCTAGGAACATGGTGAGTGTTTGAGCAATGGAGTCCCTGGTCTCTTTATTGGAAAGGAGATGGTCGCCGAGACGCCATGGACTAGGCGGAGATCTAAATGAAGAAGGATCCCATCTAAGGAATAGGGCGGAATGATCGGACCACGCAACTGGCAGGATAGTAGCTTTTTAAATCTGTTGGAGGGTCCATTTATCCGAGAACATCAGATCGATCCTGGAGAACGATCTATGTACCGGAGAATAAAAGGTATAGTCCCTACCGGTGGGGTTTTTGGCTCTCCAGACATCGTACAATTCGTATTCGTGGGTTAAATGTCTAAACGCTGCGGAATGATCACATTTAGATAAAGCTTTCGGGTGACGGTGCTTGGATGTTTTATCTAAGGTTGGATCGAGCACCATATTGAAGTGTCCTAAAAGAAGCAATGATCCCGTTAAGCAGGACTGGAGGACGTTACAGAATTTCCGGAGAAAGGGGATCTGTTTGTAGTTGGGGGCATAGACTACTGCTAAGGTGATGGGTTTATCATCTAGCTTGCCCATCAGTATGAAATACCTGCCATCGGAGTCAGAAAGTTGTTTAGTCAATATAAAATTACAGGATTTGGACAGGAAAATGGCCACCCCTGCCTTTTTGCTCAGGCCATTGGACATGTAACATATCGGAAACTTATTATTATGAAACGTAGGGGGGGAAGGGGACATGAAGTGGGTTTCCTGTAGGGCGACAATGTGGGCTTTTAACTTAGCAAAGTGGGAAAGCGCTAGTTTTTGTTTATTCGGGGAGTTCAGACCCTTGACATTCAGAGAAAGAATATTAATCATTGGAAAACATAACAAAATTGCACCTCAACACTGACCAGTAATGAGATACTAAAGTAGAAGCGTACATATGATCGTATGCAGAAAAACATATGTTAATACCTGTTACCTGGTGCTGTCGTGTAATAACCGTAAATTGAGAATAGGAGAAGGAAATGGGGAGGGGTAGAGCAAATGGGGAGAGAAGAGGGATTAGAAAAAGGAGACAAACCATGCACCTTAGAGGTGCAACCGTAGACCACCAAAAGTGGCGGCACATTGGGGGAAGTGGCAACCATAGCCGCCACCACCACTCTAAAAACAAAACACAAAACAGTAGGTACGGGATACCGTACAGCAGAAACTGGAGTCACTCGGTGTTCCGCCCCCGACCAAATCACCTCGAGGACGGGACAGCGAGAGAGACCCATATTCATAAAACACATAGCCTAGCCTCTACTATGTAACTGTTACATCAAAAGAAAAAAAAAATAACACCCTGGTAATTTGGAGAACAGTTATTAAACAAACGAACCAGAAAATGAAATACGAGTAGAAAAGGAACATGAATTTACTCACGTATACAGACCCTACATGAGGTGATAATGTCAATTGGAGTCCGTACTTCAGTTTGCCAATAAAAGTCCCTGTTTGACAGACTGGGACAACTCGGGTCTGCCCACGGAAATAGCTGGGCCATTAAACACAAGGGATAACGATAATCATGATGATTTACGTACAGTTGACCATTCTTGAGGTATTCCGGGTGCGTTCGGGCGGTCATTGGAGATCTCCTCCAAGTTCCAGGAGACCAGAACCCGGGAGCCTTCATCAGGAGAAGTGATGATCCGAGTGTTGCCATTTCGCCTGAAAATCAGACGAGTGGGGAAACCCCAGCGGTACTGAATATTTGCCCTTCGGAGAGCTCTTGTGATTGGGGCAAAGGACCTCCAGAGTGCCAGCGTAGCCGCCGACAAGTCCCCAAAGACTTGAAGATCTCCCAAAATTGAGCCAGCACTATCCGTATTTCTTGCGGCTTGGAGAACCCGTTCTTTAACATGGAAATAATAGAACCGCATGAGAGTGTCTCTGGGTGCTTCCTTCGGGGCTGAACGCGCCTTGGGTAGTCGGTGGATACGATCCAGTAGGAAATCTGAGAGATGATCTGTAGGTAATAATTTCGTGAAGAGATCAACAACAAACTCTGTTAATTCGGAATTTGACACAGACTCCGGGATCCCTCTAATCTTCACATTATTCCGTCGCAATCTGTCCTCAAGGTCCCCGACTTTACCACGGAGTGCCGTCACCTCCACTTGCAGGTCCTCATGTAGAGAGATGAGGTCGTTGTGGGATTTGACCACCTCTTCTTGTTTGTGTTCTAGGTGGTCAGTTCGTTGACCCACCGCATCGACGGATTGCTGGCAGCCTTGTAGTGCTAATTTAAATTCCTGCGAAATGTCCGATTTGAAGGAGGCTAGGAGTTGCTTCATCGCGCCAATCGTCAACGGGGCATCATCGCCCAATCCGGGTGCAGTGACTGAAGCCGACAGAGATGGGTCGGCAGGGCTATGAACTGCAGCAAGTGGTTTGGACGCCATATCTTTCATGGGCTTGCCCTTGCCTCCTTGTGATGAAGGCGACTGCTTGAAGAAGCTTACCGGGGGTACCCCGGATGAATTTTTCTGGCGTTTAGGCGGCATTACGTCTCGGAGAAGGGAGAGATCCCTGGATGTTGGGCACAACAGACCCGGATATGGTGCTATGTCAGATGTGCTATCCCGCACCTGGAGTGTCACATTAAATATTTATAAACATATTGAGTGGTGGTGGCGTAAATACATCAATCTAACATGGGGTCATCACATCCGTTTGTCACGGCCGGTCCTGATGAGCCTGCGTCCACTGAGAACCAGCAGCTAGTTACGTATTATATACCAAGCACACTGAGTGGGTAAGGCTTGCAATTGTAACCAGTGGCCACTAGATGGTGCTGTTCCAGCATGAAGTAAACTGATACAGAGAAGGGTGGTCGTTTCAGAACGGAGAGCTTCACAATCTGCTATATAGTGGCTCCCAAAGGGGTGTCAGGGCCCTAACAGCGGTGGGGTGGTCCCAGACCCGGTCCAGCCAAAGTCCAGTGCCTCCCACAGCACCCAGGTACTGTACCTCCACCTGTCTGTCTGAAGCTGACACTGACAGGGAGATCCAAGATGGCCACCGTCTCTCCTGTGGGAATGTCCTGCTGCTGCTGTCCTTCTCTGCCCGGCGCCCTCCGGGCTTATTACAGCAGGTGCCGCTCTGGGGGGTTCTGGGGAGGCTCACAGGGTGAGCTGGAGGCTTGAGGAGGTCCCGCGCCGCCCCCGATGGAGCGCCCGCGCCATGGAGCTCCGATCGCGGGTGCGGGAATCACGCGAGGCCCCGGCTTCCGGAGGTGTGTAGGCCGCAACCTGCGGGAACAGGCCGGGCTGTTCCCCGGCTCCGCAGCCCACAGCGCCCGGCACAGGGGGTCCCCAGGGGTGGAGAGAGGGCCGATTTGGGGGGTCACGGGCAGTATAGGCCCTATAAAAGAGTGCAAATGGGAAGCCCAGCAGATACACGTCTGCACTCCTCCACAGCTAGGCCACGCCCCCCAAAACACCCTTTTTTAAAACACATGCTTCTTTTTATTACTAAAACAAAACAATTCAAATTCTCATTTACATTAAAAGGAATTGGTAAACATTTCTACAATGTGTTATTGCTCATTAGAAATACAATATTGAGTTTCAACTTCTCAAAACAAAATATTGATATGCTTTCACCCAACGCGTTTCGTCTTATAGCGACTTCTTCAGGGGTGTTCTCTTAGGGTGTGATCCAAAAATAAAAAAGTGAAAAATAAAAAATAAATAAGTAAAAAGGAACATTGAGAAAGAGAAGGGATATGCACAAAACATAATGATATCTGTATCTAAATTAGCTAACATCAATCAAATTTATTTTATTTATTTATTTATTTTTTAAAACAAGATACTTCTCAGACTGAATTCCAACATCAATAAAGGCTTATGACATATACCCTAGTAATGATTGTCTAATGAATGACTCCACAATAAATTAATAAATTGATATAATATTACTTACTTTTGGATAACAAATCTTTAATTTGAAAAAGCTGTATTTTCATAAAGATGTGATCCATAATTTTACCAATAAATGTGCCTATTTAGGGAAAAGATTCAAATTACAATACAGGTTGAGTATCCCTTATCCAAAATGCTTGGGACCAGAGGTATTTTGGATATGGGATTTTTCCGTATTTTGGAATAATTGCGTACCATAATGAGATATCATGGTGATGGGACCCAAGTCTAAGCACAGAATGCATTTATGTTACATATACACCTTATACACACAGCCTGAAGGTCATTTTAGCCAATAATTTTTATAACTTTGTGCATTAAACAAAGTGTGTGTACATTCACACATTTCATTTATGTTTCATATACACCTTATACACACAGCCTGAAGGTCATTTAATACAATATTATTAATAACTTTGTGTATTAAACAAAGTTTGTGTACATTGAGCCATCAAAAAACAAAGGTTTCACTATCTCACTCTCACTCAAAAAAGTCCGTATTTCGGAATATTTGGATATGGGATAGTCAACCTGTACTAATATTAATACCATTATTTTACCTTTTGATAGTTTGATCAATAATACTTACTGAAAGTTATTGTAAAAAATTAACTTCCACAATTTGACAGTATTTGACGGAATTCCCTATTTGAGACCGCCCTACAATAGGATATGTATATATATGATTATATATGTATTAATGAGATTGATTTGGTTTTTCCAAATAATGATATATAAAATATAAATACTTACTGATAATTTATATTATTCTTCAAAATAATGACTTGTAGGTGATTTATCAAAACTTTTTAATGTTCCATAAAAAGATAAAATAAATATTTTATCACAGCTTACCCGCAACACTCTCATATGTCTATAAGAATAAGGATCCAAAAGTGGACTGAATATTGTCAAGCCTCTTTTATTTCCCTAATAAAAATAGAATATTACTGAATATCTTAAATTAAACCATTACCAGCAGCTCTCCTATGTCTCTGCATGGGGTCCAAAAGTGGAATGGAAGCTAAGCTCATATCCTCCCTATTTAAGCACCTTAACTGGTAACATCACTTCCTATCTCATTTGATTAATTGTTTCATTAATAAAGTAAATAGCTATATTTATTTCTTAGTTTTAATCCATATCAAGAATCACTCCATTTGTGTTAACTTCCTAATTCATGTTATCAATAAAAACCCAGCGTTAGCAGAGAACTGAAATAATAGTAACAGAAACTTAAATGAAGATTTAATTGATATTGCAGGAGCGTAAAAAATACTTCCCGTGTGCGTTGCAAGTCTCCTTATGGCGGGTGTGACGTCACTGCGCACATCCCGTTGCTTAGCAACGCCAGGAGTACTGGTATATACACTCCAGGCCTTGTTCGCGACTGGCGTGACGTCATTACGCACATCCCGTCTCCTAGCAACACTTTCTGATGCCCAGTGCTTCCTTGTCATGCATAATCAGCGCTGCTCATAGCGCGTCATACGGATGATACTTGCATCGCTGTACATGACTAATTAGCCATGTTACAGCGCTCATTGTCTATATGTGTTTTTGAGAGCGCTTCTATTTCTTAGTTACATTATGGATTTAATACATGATATCTACTTTGTAATTATTCTTTGGGTTGCCTAATAGTGTGTTAAATATTTGGAAGTGGGTAGAGTCCCTAGGGGACTAAGACTCCTTACGAATCCCACTTTCGGTAACTCTAATGCTGATTTTATGACTAATTGGAATAACATTTTAGAAGAAGGTTCTTTGAGATTGGTAGATTTATTAATTACAGAAAGAAAGAAGATAGAGGAGGATATGCACAATTATGAATCATAACTATTAAAATTTGAAAATAATGTTAACTATAAAAAAAGAGGTAGAATTTGCACAAGAACGACTTGATAAGTTAGAAAATGATTTAATTATAAGAAAACAAAAAGTTTTTCAAGGATATAAAAGATTATGAAAATAACAAAATACATAATTGGATGGAAAAAGATGGAGACCATCAGAATTATCAAAATCATAGGCCCAATTCTAAGCACCAAAGAGAATCCTATAGGGATAGATCAAGAAGCGAACATTACCTTCAAGGAAGAGTTAATAGAAAGATCAAGAAAAAATTTTGTTTACCAAAGAAATAGAAGATCAGTAAGCAACCATCAAAGTAATGAAAGATGGCAGGAAGTGAATAGAAATAAAAAAGGGCTGCAAAATTCGGTCCACAACAAAGCCATAAAGAATACTATAATCCTGTCCCCGTTAAAAATCATTATGAACCCCTTTCTACTTCACCTCCATCTACAAGGAGACATTTTTTAGACGGGAAAAGGAGCACACAGCTCCCTTATACCCAAAGAAAGGAAGAACTCCATTACAAAATGGATTCTCCGCAGGGTTTAAAAAGAAGGTTAAATATTGGAGAAGAGGAAAGAGGGGCAGTGGGAGGATCGCCAAAAAAGAGACAAAATCCATCCAATCCCACAGAGGAAAATCGACAGGAATTATCAACCTATCCAGTAAGCAATTATCCGAACCACAAAGCAAGATACTAGAAAAAGGCTTAAAATTTGCCCCAGATTCACATACTAATCGGTTCAACTTGTTTATAGATCTAAATAAGTATGTCCGTAGCTTAACTTTACTAAGACATTTAAAAAAAGTCCTGTACCCAAATTGGCATATAATCCTCCAAAAAAAAACTTTGGTTTCGCTTCCATCTAAATATTATCCAGTCGAATCCAAAGGGAGCCATATAGATATTTTTTATGAATGTGTCAAAGAAGATTTAAAAAAAATTAAAGATAGACACAAAAAAAATATAAAAAATGTAATCTTAATCCTGTAGAGAAACAAGTAATAGGATTATTTCAAATACTAAATACAGCAAAAGTAAATGGTTTAATTAATGAAAAGGAGTTCAAATATTTGTATATAAAACACCCACGATTAGCTACCCTATACCATATACCCAAAGTACATAAAGATATCTATATCTATATCTATCTATCTATATATATATATCCCTCCTTATATATACCTTTCACAATATACCGCTATTATCTATATTACTATATACCCATATATATATATATGGAAGGGTATATAAGGAGGGATATATATATATATAAAATGAGGGTTATACAGATAAAAGCAGTGTATCTGTATAACCCTCCTTTTATATATATATATCCCTCCTTATATACCCTTCCATCTATATATATATATACATACTGTGAAGTCACAATGCACAAGCTACACACAGGACGCACTGTCGTGGTTCAAGATTTGCCGTCAGCTGGAGCTAAGGATTTATGGGTTTATACTCATTGCTTGGCTTCAGTGAAGACCAGTAACAGCCGCCATACTGTACGTCAGGGTGTGTGTCAGAGTACGTTCCTGTTCCAGAGCACAATGTGGATCATTCGATTAGGTCAGCGAACACCTCTTGGTCATAGTGAGTTGGTGGAGCAAGACATCTGTGATGGCTGGGCGCACCCTCCCATAGGGGCAGCTGTGGAACGTCCCCCTCTGAGCAGTGTCCCCTCATTGGATGGAAGAGAAAACAGGATTTTGGGTACTTACCATTAATTCCACTCCTCGTGTTCCATCTGGGCGGACAGAGCGTTCCCTCCCCTTGTCTCTGGACATGTGTAGTATGTATTATAGGGTGTCGGGACCTCAGTAACGGGCGTTTACCCTCTGGACTGTGGGGTAACTCAGACCTGATTGTAGATGTGTGAAACAACGCTTGTCTGACATGCGGGGGAGACGCCCAGCACAGGGCGAGTCCACCCCGCATTCCAGGTCCTGCCCCGTCATGTCATGTCAAACAATCCTTATTGACTGGGCGACTAGAGTAATGGGGGGGGGGGCATGGATATAACTTATCTATAGTACGTTTTCTGACACTGTCCCACAAGGGTTTTACCAAAGTCCAGGAGGGGAGCATTCTCCAAATAAAGAGAAGCAATAGGACACGAGGACATGCACTGAGACAGGAGGGGGTCAGGGGAAATCTGAGGAAAAATGAATAGTGGGCAAGGTAGTGGACAAGTGGAATAGCCTCCCATCAGAGGTGGTAGATGCGAAGGTAGTATACCAATTTAAACATGCATGGGATCAGGGGCACCGGAATGGTTTGTTGTTGGGGGAGGCATAGCGAAAAATAAAATTTGGCACTCCCCGTGTTGGGAGCGTTTACCTCCAGATCCCTGCGGAGACTTCTACTTTAAAAAGCCTGCCAACGGCACCGCAGTGTGCTGCCCCATCCTGTATCCCAGCCGGCTCTTCACTGAGTCTTCAGGGATGCATTACTGGGAGGGGGCGTGGCCATGCTGGGACATCCCCGCCTCCTCCCAGTAGTGCATCAGTGAAGAAGAACCGGCTAGGACAGGACAGGACAGGGGGGAGCATGCTGCGGCGCCGGACTTTTTAAAGTAACGTATGGGGGTGGGATGTACCTTCTCACCGCTCCACTGACCCAATCGCCGGTATGAACAAACAGAAGCATCGCCACTCCTTCGCACTCAGCAATGTGTATGCTGCACTCTCGATACCCTCCTGCGCACGCTGAGCCATGACAGAATGGCCGCAACGGGGGAGCGGTGGTGTTTCTGTTTGTTCATAACGGCGATTGGCGGGGCGAAAACAACGGGACAGAATGGCAGCGCCGGGAGGGGAGTCTCATTGGGGAGCTGGGGGTAAGCGCACCCACTCCCCGGCGCCCCCTTCCGATGCCTGCATGGAATAGATATAAGGATATCCTTACACAGAAATAAGGATCAAATAAGGTTTGAGGTAAAAATATGGTAAATAAGGGGCAGAGTAGATGGGGTGAATGGTTCTTATCTGCCGTCATGTTCTAGGTTTGTAATTTATTATTATCCTTTATATGGCGCCTCAAGGGTTCCGCAGCGCCCAATTACAGAGTACATAAATAATCAAAACAGGAAAACAGCGACTTACAGTTGAAGACAGTATAGGACAAGTACAGAGTATATAGACATCAGCAGATGACACTGGAATAAGTACCAGGTGGCAGAAGACTTATTACTGATTATTAAAGTAAGAGAAGTAATCAGTAGACAGGAGAGTCGGCGTGCATTATCAGAGCGAAGAGGACGGGTGGGAGAGGAAAGCGTGGAGAGCCCGCAAGGGGCTCATTTGGCTCGCCCAGCTGTCGGTATGCCGGCGGATGGGATTCTGGTGCTGGTGTGCTGTCTGCCGGGAGCCCAGCTGCCGACATACCATACTACACCGTGTTGCTGCCTGCCACAGGACAAAGTGGTATTTTCACAGTGTGTTTCGGTGCGTAAAATAACGCTTCGGAAGGCTCAGTCGCTTTTGGGTCTCCTGAACTTTGCCTGCTGGGTCATCCCCATGGGACGGCTGTTTTGTCATAAATTGGAATGAGCCACAGCAGGGTCTCCCATCATTTGATCAGGTTATCTTCTGAGATTAAATGGGTCATAGCCGTCTGGGCTTCTTATCTCGAAGATTTTATTGGTGTTCGGATCTGGCTGGATCCTCCAGTCGATAATATTTTAGTTGGCAGTTGTTTACCGACACGGCTGGGTGGTCGGGTTTTGGTTGTTACCTTTGCGGATCCTGGTGTGCGGCCCCCTGGCCACACAGCTGGCTTGATGGCAGTTTAAGGACCTATTGCTTTTGGAGTTGTTCCCCATCATGGTCGCCAATCGCAGCATCTTGTTCAGGTGTGATAATCTGGGCGTGGTGCATGCGATTATTAATCAACGGGCTAAGTCATTGATTGTGTTGTGCGTCTTAGTGCAGCTGGTGCTAACGCGCTGCAACGTGCTGTTTAGGGCGCAGCATGTTCTGGGGGTCGATAACGATGTGGCCGATGCGCTGTCTTGGTTTCACCGGGAGATTCCGGGCACTTGCTCCGGATGCTGATGATGTTTGGGTGCTCCTCATATTTGGCAGGTTATCAAGCCGGCTTGGAGGGGCTAGCAGAGCATTCCATCGCCCGAGTACCCTCAGAACTTACCATCAGGCTTGGACGGAGTGGGAAGCGTTCTGCCGTGGTTGGGGGCTTGCCGGTATGCGCGGGCATCGGACAATGCTTTCTTTTATTGGGCAGCTCTATGTTTCTGGGAGATCTAGCGTGGTCGTCTCTCGATACCTTGCGGGTATTCAATTTTTTGCAAAGTTGAAGGGCATCCCCGACTTTACAAAGCATTGTCTACTCATGAAGGTCATGAAGGCTCAGGTGGTTCCCGTTTCCCCAGATAGTAGGCGCTCCATTGATGCGTCACTTCTCCCATCTGTTCTCGGGGCGGTTACAGGCATTAGTTCATCGGTTTTCGAGGCCCTGTTATTTCAATTAGCTTTTTCCACGGCCTACCACGGCGCTTTCCGTGTTTTGGAGATGGTCGTCCCCTCCAATGCGATTATGCTCCATTGCAACGTGCGAGTAGGTGCTAGGTATTTTTGGTGTAGGATTCGTCGCTCTAAGACGGATCAGATGTGCGGGGGAATATGGGTTCCCATGTGCCCTCTGTTTCCCTGGACATCTGTCCGGTGGCACTGGCCATCTGCTATGTGTCGGTCCAGCCTTCCTCAGTGGGTTTGTGGCTGCTGCATTATGATGGCTCGCTGCTTACTAAGTACTTGTTTAGCTGGATGTTGTGTCGTTGTCTTGCCAGTTTAGGCCTCTCACCTCGGGACTTCGGAACTCATTCATTTCGGATAGGGGCTGCCATGTTGGCCGCGTCTGCAGGGTTTTCAGTCAGTGTGATTATAGCATGGGGCTGTTGGAAGTCGGCCAGTTATAAATGTTACATTAGGCCTGATCTTTGCATTGACCTTTTACAAGTTTGAGTTGTTTATGTCGTTTTGCTGTTTTTTCACTTCATTGGTCTGTTGTCTTCCCTGTCCATCCCACTCGGGGATTAGCTACTCACCGCTGCTGGCAGCGGGGGTCCGTGGGGTTTTACGATTTTTTACCTGGACTGACTGACTTAATTTGGCTTAATTGCAGTCTGATTCGGATAATTGGCTCCAATCCTATGTCCCTCAGCAGGTCTTACACTTTAACTCCGGTCGAGTTTACTTGTTCCCTTCCCCCCGCTTCCTGACCCTTCCACCTCCTCTTTGTCTCACCTATCCTCCTGTGTCTTTCTGCTGCTTCAATTGGCTGGAAGCTTGTGTCCGATAGAACGACAATGTGCGCATTAATTTTTTTCTTTTGGCAGATCCTCCGATATTTACTTGATAATGTTAAGTTTTGCATTCCATACTAACTTGTTCTCTCATTCTTTCCCCTTACCTATAGGATTGGTGGGTGATAGGTGTAGAGTGTGGGTCACTCCTACGTTTAGTGGGCGGCTCAGTTTATGGCCTCTGATGACACTCTGTTTTCTCTCATTCTTTCCCCTTACCTATAGGATAGGTGTAGAGTGTGGATTGTGGGTCACTCCTACGTTTAGTGGGCGGCTCAGTTTATGGCCTCTGATGAGGTTCCGTTTTCTCTCATTCTTTCCCCTTACCTGTAGGATTGGGGTGTGATAGGTGTAGAGTGTGGATTGTGGGTCACTTCTACGTTTAGTGGGCGGCTCAGTTTATGGCATCGGATGAGTCTCCGTTTTCTCTCATTCTTTCCCCTTACCTGTAGGATTGGGGGGTGATAGGTGTAGAGTGTGGATTGTGGGTCACTCCTACGTTTAGTGGGCGGCTCAGTTTATGGCCACGGATGAGGTTCCGTTTTCTCTCATTCTTTCCCCTTACCTGTAGGATTGGGGGGTGATACACCTCATTCCCCTTACCTGTAGGATTGGGGGGTGATACTCTCTCATTCTTTCCCCTTACCTGTAGGATTGGGGGGTGATAGGTGTAGAGTGTGGATTGTGGGTCACTCCTACGTTTAGTGGGCGGCTCAGTTTATGGCCTTGGATGTGGCTCCGTTTTCTCTCATTCTTTCCCCTTACCTATAGGGTTGGGGGGGCGGGGGGTGATAGGTGTACAGTGTGGATCACTCCTACGTTTAGTGGGCGGCTCAGTTTATGGCCTCTGATGACGCTCTGTTTTCTCTCATTCTTTCCCCTTACCTATAGGATTGGGGGGGTGATAGGTGTAGAGTGTGGATTGTGGGTCACTCCTACGTTTAGTGGGCGGCTCAGTTTATGGCCTCTGATGAGGTTCCGTTTTCTCTCATTCTTTCCCCTTACCTGTAGGATTGGGGGGTGATAGGTGTAGAGTGTGGATTGTGGGTCACTCCTACGTTTAGTGGGCGGCTCAGTTTATGGCATCGGATGAGTCTCCGTTTTCTCTCATTCTTTCCCCTTACCTGTAGGATTGGGGGGGTGATAGGTGTAGAGTGTGGATTGTGGGTCACTCCTACGTTTAGTAGGCGGCTCAGTTTATGGCCACGGACGAGGTTCCGTTTTCTCTCATTCTTTCCCCTTACCTGTAGGATTGGGGGGTGATAGGTGTAGAGTGTGGATTGTGGGTCACTCCTACGTTTAGTGGGCGGCTCAGTTTATGGCCTTGGATGTGGCTCCGTTTTCTCTCATTCTTTCCCCTTACCTGTAGGATTGGGGGGGTGATAGGTGTAGAGTGTGGATTGTGGGTCACTCCTACGTTTAGTGGGCGGCTCAGTTTATGGCCTCTGATGAGGTTCCGTTTTCTCTCATTCTTTCCCCTTACCTGTAGGATTGGGGGGGTGATAGGTGTAGAGTGTGGATTGGGGGTCACTCCTACGTTTAGTAGGCGGCTCAGTTTATGGCCACGGACGAGGTTCCGTTTTCTCTCATTCTTTCCCCTTACCTGTAGGATTGGGGGGTGATAGGTGTAGAGTGTGGATTGTGGGTCACTCCTACGTTTAGTGGGCGGCTCAGTTTATGGCCTTGGATGTGGCTCCGTTTTCTCTCATTCTTTCCCCTTACCTGTAGGATTGGGGGGGTGATAGGTGTAGAGTGTGGATTGTGGGTCACTCCTACGTTTAGTGGGCGGCTCAGTTTATGGCCTTGGATGTGGCTCCGTTTTCTCTCATTCTTTCCCCTTACCTATAGGGTTGGGGGGTGATAGGTGTAGAGTGTGGATCACTCCTACGTTTAGTGGGCGGCTCAGTTTATGGCCTCGGATGAGGCTGTTTTATGCCGGCTGTGCCGAGACAAGGTGGATAGGTGTGAGAGGTATGCGGTGGTCGGATTTGAAGGTGATACTTTTGGAAAGGGTGATGCAGCATGGTTTGCACGAGATTTTGGTATTGCATCTTGGTGGTAATGATCTTGGGAAGGTCTGCATTGGAGTTGCGTTGTTCCATTTTGGAGGATTTGAGGCTTGTCAGAAGGGCGTGGTCGTCCTGCACCTTAGTATGGTCTTTTTTTTGTTGCTAGGTTATTTTGGCGTAGAGTCGCAGACTGTCGGGCGATAGCCGAGGCCGGGAAGAAGCTCAACTCGGCTGTGGCTAAATGGGTTCTGGCCCATGGTGATGCTGTAGCACCGCATGAACGAATCAGATTCCGTTATTATCTTTTCCGGCCCGATGGTGTGCATTTGGACAGGAAAGGTTATTATTCTGGAGGATCTCTTTTCGGTGGTGTCTTCTGTGCGGTAGGCTTATGGTGGCGGAGCGAAGTCTCTGTCATCAGGAACTTTGCTTGTGGAGGGAAAGAACGACAGGTTACCTGGTTTAGGTCATATATAGATTGTTTATTGAATGATTCATAGTTGTTTGGCGCGCTCACCTTCGTTGACTGTGTATAATGGCTGGAACACCTAGTCGAGGGCAGCGACATCATCTGGACGGGTGGGTTGTAAGGTAGAAGGGGGAGTGGATACCTTTTGTTGTTAGTCTGTTTGGTTAGGATGATACAGTTTTGGGGATTGGGGAAGGAGTTTTAGCTGTTCTTTCTTTGCCACCATTGTCTAATCCCTTTCTTTACAGCTAGTTAAAATTTATAGTTATTGAAACAAATCAGCTAACATTCCTCTGCCAAACCTGTGACGTTACTTTATGTAAAGTGTTTGTGTAATGATTCATGCATAAGGTCATTCTGCAGCCTTTAGCATGAGTGCGGGGTTATAGTGCGAGGGACCGATGCATCCTGCGAAATCTGAAAAGGCTCAACTTTATAGTGCCCACCAGGCAGCACCTGTCCTGTAATCCACAGTGTCAGGGGGCAGAGTGACTTACCGGCAGGAGCGGTCCTGTAATCCACAGTGTCAGGGGGCAGAGTGATTTACCGGCAGGATCGGTCCTGTAATACACAGTGTCAGGGGGCAGAGCGACTTACAGGCAGCACCTGTCCTGTAATACACAGTGTCAGAGGCAGAGTGACTTACCGGCAGGAGCAGTCCTGTAATACACAGTGTCAGGGGGCAGAGTGACTTACTGGCAGGAGCGGTCCTGTAATACACAGTGTCAGGGGGCAGAGTGATTTACAAGCAGGAGCTGTCCTGTAATACACAGTGTCAGGGGGCAGAGTGACTTACCGGCAGGAACGGTCCTGTAATCCAGTGTCAGGCGGCAGAGTGACTTACCGGCAGGAGCGGTCCTGTAATAGTGTCAGGGGGCAGAGTGACTTACCGGCAGGAGCTGTCTTGTAATACAGTGTCAGGGGGCAGAGTGACTTACCGGCAGGAGCTGTCCTGTAATCCAGTGTCAGGGGGCAGAGTGACTTACCGGCAGGAGCGGTCCTGTAATACAGTGTCAGGGGGCAGAGTGACTTACCGGCAGGAGCTGTCTTGTAATACAGTGTCAGGGGGCAGAGTGACTTACCGGCAGGAGCTGTCCTGTAATACAGTGTCAGGGGGCAGAGTGACTTACCGGCAGGAGCTGTCCTATAATACAGTGTCAGGGGGCAGAGTGACTTACCGGCAGGAGCGGTCCTGTAATACACAGTGTCGGGGGCAGAGTGACTTACCGGCAGTCCTGTAATACTGTATGAGGTGGATTACAGCGTTCCTTGGTCAGATACATTTCTCATCAGATATTGGGAAATGTGATTTTGGAGACATCTCACTGACCCCAGAACAGTAACGGAAACGGATTAAATACAACAAACTTCAAGTTTATTTACAGAAAAAGGGAAAGTATTAGTTACAAATAAAACGGACAATGTCACATAAAGTAATACAGGTTATTTCCATAATGTGCAAAGCTAAGAACATGGTATAAGGAACACGTCTCCCCTCACAGCATGGCTGAGAAAGGGTTAATACATATTGTGACCTCAGTGGCGTGCCAGGAACCATACACTAAGAAGCACTGCTACAGACCATCTGCCACCTAGTGAGACCCCAGAGCCCACCACCGCCTGACAGCGTCACCTATCCAGCGACCGGCCCGCTCCCGGAGGAAGGAAGCTGGGCCTACAAGTCACAGAGGCTGTAAACAAGACACAGATAAGCTAAGGCTTGAGCACTAGGAGGCGCTATACAGGTACTGGATGAAATGTATGAGTGACGCCTTCATCTCCCTTCTCTTATACTGTGCAATGCCTCATCCTGATATAGACAGAAGATTGTCCCATTACCCAAAGACAAGATAGCTAACAAATATCAGAGAGGCTGTAGTGTGCTCTACATAACGCACTCACAGGAAGTCACGCGCAGCCCCGTGTCCACAGGAGGGCGCTACTGAGTAGGTGTAACATCGGTGTAATCCTTTCAATGTGTAAACAGTAAGCAGGGCAGGACCCTCGTGTGCTGCCGGGACACACTGCCAGAGGCGATGGCTCTTCCTCTCTGCTCCTGGGGAGTGTATATGCAGTCAGGGCAGGCGGGGTGGACTGCTGTAGACCCCAGCCCGCTGGTGCTGTTAGTTGCTATGAAGACACAGTGACAGCACTTATGCTTCCGTTACGCGCAAAGAAGAATTTGCTAAACGCTTCTTCAAGTAAACAGGTGAGTCTGCTTTGGTCGACCTGGAAAGAGAAAAGAATAAGAGCTAGAAAATGAGCAGGTCCCTCCGTCTTCTCACACAAACTTCTATATGTGACCCTCACCTCGCTAACAAAGCCCAACTGTACCAGCTCTGCAGCCAGCTCCTGGATGTTCTCATCTGCGGAATAAAGGACGCGGTCACTACATGCCGCAGCCACCGCCAGTTGCCGCACAGCCACTGCCGGTCACCATACAGCGCAGCCATCCCCAGCACAGCACAATCACTCCCAGTCACCATACAGCGCAGCCACCAACAGTCATCACACAGCGCAGCCAACCCCAGCACAGCACAACCACCCCCAGTCATCACACAGCGCAGCTATCCCCAGCACAGCACAACCACCCCGTCATCATACAGCGCAGCCATCCCCAGCACAGCACAAGCACCCCCAGTCATCGCGCAGCCATCCCCAGCACAGCACAACCACCCCCAGTCACCATACAGCACAACAACCCCCCGTCATCATACAGCGCAGCCATCCCCAGCACAGCACAAGCACCCCCAGTCATCGCGCAGCCATCCCCAGCACAACCACCCCCAGTCACCATACAGCATAACAACCCCGTCATCATACAGCGCAGCCATCCCCAGCACAGCACAACCACCCCCAGTCACCACAACCACCCCGTCATCACACAGCGCAGCCATCCCCAGCACAGCACAACCACCCCCAGTCATCATACAGCGCAGCCACCCCCCAGTCAGCACACAGCGCAGCCACCCCGCAGTCACCACACAGCGCAGACACCCCCCAGTCATCACACAGCGCAGACACCCCCGTCACCACACAGCGCAGCCACCCCCCAGTCACCACACAGCGCAGCCACCCCCCAGTCATCACACAGCGCAGACACCCCCCAGTCACCACACAGCGCAGCCATCCCCAGCACAGCACAACCACCCCCAGTCAGCACACAGCGCAGCCCCTACCAGTCAGCACACAGCGCAGCCCCTACCAGTCAGCACACAGCGCAGGCACCCCCAGTCACCACACAGCGCAGGCACCCCCAGTCACCACACACAGCGCAGGCACCCCCAGTCACCACACAGCGCAGGCACCCCCAGTCACCACACACAGCACACAGCGCAGGCACCCCCCGTCACCACACAGCGCAGCCACCCCCTAGTCAACACAGCACAGCCACCCCCAGTAACCACACAGCGCAGCCACCCCCAGTCACCACACAACGCAGCCACCCCCAGTCACCACACAACGCAGCCACCCCCAGTCACCACACAGCGCAGCCACCCCCCAGTCACCACACAGCGCAGCCACCCCCAGTCACCACACAGCGCAGCCACCCCCCAGTCACCACACAGCGCAGCCACCCCCAGTCACCACACAGCGCAGCCACCCCCTAGTCACCGCGCAGCCACCCCCTAGTCACAACACAGCACAGCCACCCCCAGTCACCACACAGCGCAGCCACCCCCAGTCACCACACAGCGCAGCCACCCCCAGTCACCACACAGCACAGCCACCCCCAGTCACCACACAGCGCAGCCACCCCCTAGTCACCGCGCAGCCACCCCCTAGTCACAACACAGCACAGCCACCCCCAGTCACCACACAGCGCAGCCACCCCCAGTCACCACACAGCGCAGCCACCCCCAGTCACCACACAGCGCAGCCACCCCCAGTCACCACACAGCGCAGCCACCCCCTAGTCACCACAGCGCAGGCACCCCCAGTCACCACACAGCGCAGCCACCCCCAGTCACCACACAACGCAGCCACCCCGTCACCACACAGAGCAGCCCCTCCCCCAGTCACCACACAGCGCAGCCCCTCCCCCAGTCACCACACAGCGCAGCCCCTCCCCCAGTCACCACACAGCGCAGCCCCTCCCCCAGTCACCACACAGTGCGGCCACCCCGTCACCACACAGTGCAGCCCCTCCCCCAGTCACCACACAGAGCAGCCACCGCAGGTCACTACACAGCGCAGACACCCCTAGACCAGAAGGACAGACCCAGGCACTACACAGCGCAGCCAACCACAGAACATGATGGAATTTTATGTCCGATACTCACTGGGTAATAAGTCACAGCTGAGGTGTCTGTTCAGCTTGTCTTCCAGTTTCAGCAATAAAGTCAGCTGAGGAAAATACAACCATGACAGTCAGAAGAAACCAGAGAAGAAATTATTGAGAAAATGGCTGCCGACGTCCAGTCTGGATGGTGGACATACGTGCAAGGAGACATGTGGAATATGGAGAATGATGAGCCTAGGAGGAGAGGATATTGGGCACAGGAGTATGGAAAGTGGTGAGCCCAGGAGAAGAGGATGCTAGGAACTGGAGTATGGAGAGTGATGAGCCGAGGAAAATAGGATGCTAGGAACTGGAGTATGGAGAGTGGTGAGCCCAGGAGAAGAGGATGCTAGGAACTGGAGTATGGAGAGTGGTGAGCCCAGGAGAAGAGGATGCTAGGAACTGGAGTATGGAGAGTGGTGAGTCCAGAAGAAGAGGATGCTAGGAACTGGAGTATGGAGAGTGATGAGCCCAGGAGAAGAGGATGCTAGGAACTGGAGTATGGAAAGTGGTGAGCCCAGGAGAAGAGGATGCTAGGAACTGGAGTATGGAGAGTGATGAGCCCAGGAGAAGAGGATGCTAGGAACTGGAGTATGGAGAGTGATGAGCCCAGGAGAAGAGGATGCTAGGAACTGGAGTATGGAGAGTGGTGAGCCCAGGAAAAGAGGATGCTAGGTACTGGAGTATGGAGAGTGATGAGCCCAGGAGAAGAGGATGCTAGGAACTGGAGTAGGGAGAGTGATGAGCCCAGGAGAAGAGGATGCTAGGAACTGGAGTATGGAGAGTGATGAGCCCAGGAGAAAAGGATGCTAGGAACTGGAGTATGGAGAGTGATGAGCCCAGGAGAAGAGGATGCTAGGAACTGGAGTAGGGAGAGTGATAAGCCCAGGAGAAGAGGATGCTAGGAACTGGAGTATGGAGAGTGATGAGCCCAGGAGAAGAGGATGCTAGGAACTGGAGTATGGAGAGTGATGAGCCCAGGAGAAGAGGATGCTAGGTACTGGAGTATGGAGAGTGATGAGCCCAGGAGAAGAGGATGCTGGGAACTGGAGTATGGAGAGTGATGAGCCCAGGAGAAGAGGTTGCTAGGTACTGGAGTATGGAGAGTGATGAGCCCAGGAGAAGAGGATGCTGGGTACTGGAGTATGGAGAGTGATGAGCCCAGGAGAAGAGGATGCTGGGAACTGGAGTATGGAGAGTGATGAGCCCAGGAAAAGAGGATGCTGGGAACTGGAGTATGGAGAGTGATGAGCTCAGGAAAAGAGGATGCAAGGATCTGGAGTATGGAGAGTGATGAGCCCAGGAGAAGAGGATGCTAGGAACTGGAGTATGGAGAGTGATGAGCCCAGGAGAAGAGGATGCTAGGTACTGGAGTATGGAAAGTGGTGAGCCCAGGAAAAGAGGATGCTAGGAACTGGAGTATGGAAAGTGATGAGCCCAGGAAAAGAGGATGCTAGGAACTGGAGTATGGAGAGTGATGAGCCCAGGAGAAGAGGATGCTAGGTACTGGAGTATGGAAAGTGGTGAGCCCAGGAAAAGAGGATGCTAGGAACTGGAGTACGGAGAGTGATGAGCCCAGGAGGAGAGGATGCTAGGAACTGGAGTACGGAGAGTGATGAGCCCAGGAAAAGAGGATGCTAGGAACTGGAGTACGGAGAGTGATGAGCCCAGGAAAAGAGGATGCTAGGAACTGGAGTACGGAAAGTGGTGAGCCCAGGAGAAGAGGATGCTAGGTACTGGAGTACGGAAAGTGGTGAGCCCAGGAGAAGAGGATGCTAGGAACTGGAGTATGGAGAGTGATGAGCCCAGGAAAAGAGGATGCTAGGAACTGGAGTATGGAGAGTGATGAGCCCAGGAGAAGAGGATGCTAGGTACTGGAGTATGGAAAGTGATGAGCCCAGGAGAAGAGGATGCTAGGAACTGGAGTATGGAGAGTGATGAGCCCAGGAAAAGAGGATGCTAGGAACTGGAGTATGGAGAGTGATGAGCCCAGGAAAAGAGGATGCTAGGAACTGGAGTATGGAGAGTGATGAGCCCAGGAAAAGAGGATGCTAGGAACTGGAGTATGGAGAGTGATGAGCCCAGGAAAAGAGGATGCTAGGAACTGGAGTATGGAGAGTGATGAGCCCAGGAGAAGAGGATGCTAGGAACTGGAGTATGGAGAGTGATGAGCCCAGGAGAAGAGGATGCTAGGAACTGGAGTATGGAGAGTGGTGAGCCCAGGAAAAGAGGATGCTAGGAACTGGAGTACGGAGAGTGGTGAGCCCAGGAGAAGAGGATGCTAGGAACTGGAGTACGGAGAGTGATGAGCCCAGGAGAAGAGGATGCTAGGTACTGGAGTATGGAGAGTGGTGAGCCCAGGAAAAGAGGATGCTAGGAACTGGAGTATGGAGAGTGATGAGCCCAGGAAAAGAGGATGCTAGGAACTGGAGTATGGAGAGTGATGAGCCCAGGAGAAGAGGATGCTAGGAACTGGAGTATGGAGAGTGATGAGCCCAGGAGAAGAGGATGCTAGGAACTGGAGTATGGAAAGTGGTGAGCCCAGGAAAAGAGGATGCTAGGAACTGGAGTACGGAGAGTGGTGAGCCCAGGAGAAGAGGATGCTAGGAACTGGAGTACGGAGAGTGATGAGCCCAGGAGAAGAGGATGCTAGGTACTGGAGTATGGAGAGTGGTGAGCCCAGGAAAAGAGGATGCTAGGAACAGGAGTATGGAGAGTGGTGAGCCCAGGAAAAGAGGATGCTAGGAACAGGAGTATGGAGAGTGGTGAGCCCAGAAAAAGAGGATGCTAGGAACTGGAGTATGGAAAGTGGTGAGCCCAGGAAAAGAGGATGCTAGGAACTGGAGTATGGAGAGTGATGAGCCCAGGAGAAGAGGATGCTAGGAACTGGAGTATGGAGAGTGGTGAGCCCAGGAGAAGAGGATGCTAGGAACTGGAGTATGGAGAGTGATGAGCCCAGGAGAAGAGGATGCTAGGAACTGGAGTATGGAGAGTGGTGAGCCCAGGAGAAGAGGATGCTAGGAACTGGAGTATGGAGAGTGACGAGCCCAGGAGAAGAGGATGCTGGGAACTGGAGTATGGAGAGTGATGAGCCCAGGAGAAAAGGATGCTAGGAACTGGAGTATGGAGAGTGATGAGCCCAGGAGAAGAGGATGCTAGGTACTGGAGTATGGAGAGTGATGAGCCCAGGAGAAGAGGATGCTAGGAACTGGAGTATGGAGAGTGATGAGCCCAGGAGAAGAGGATGCTAGGAACTGGAGTATGGAGAGTGATGAGCCCAGGAGAAGAGGATGCTAGGTACTGGAGTATGGAGAGTGGTGAGCCCAGGAAAAGAGGATGCTAGGAACTGGAGTATGGAGAGTGATGAGCCCAGGAAAAGAGGATGCTAGGAACTGGAGTATGGAGAGTGATGAGCCCAGGAGAAGAGGATGCTAGGAACTGGAGTATGGAAAGTGATGAGCCCAGGAGAAGAGGATGCTGGGCACAGGAGTAGGGAAAGTGGTGAGTCCAGGATATGATGACGTTGGCCACTGGAGTATGGAGAACGATAAGCCTAGGAAAATAAGATTTTAAACCTACCGGTAAATCTTTTTCTCCTAGTCCGTAGAGGATGCTGGGGACTCCGTAAGGACCATGGGGTATAGACGGGCTCCGCAGGAGACATGGGCACTCTAAAGACTTTAGATGGGTGTGCACTGGCTCCTCCCCCTATGCCCCTGCTCCAGACCTCAGTTAAAGAACTGTGCCCAGAGGAGACGGACAGTACGAGGGAAGGACTTTTGTTAATCTAAGGGCAAGATACATACCAGCCCACACCATCCACACCGTACAACATGGAATATACGAACCAGTTAACAGTATGAAACAAAACAGAATCAGCCAGAGTCTGATCAAAACTTTAACATAACCCTTATGTAATCAACAACTATATACAAGCCTTGCAGAATTTAGTCCGAACTGGGACGGGTGCCCAGCATCCTCTACGGACTAGGAGACAAAGATTTACCGGTAGGTTTAAAATATTATTTTCTCTTACGTCCTAGAGGATGCTGGGGACTCCGTAAGGACCATGGGGATTATACCAAAGCTCCAGACCGGGCAGGAGAGTGCGGATGACTCTGCAGCACCGATTGAGCAAACATGAGGTCCTCATCAGCCAAGGTATCAAACTTATAGAATTTAGCAAAAGTGTTTGAACCCGACCAAGTCGCCGCTCGGCAAAGCTGTAATGCCGAGACACCTCGGGCAGCCGCCCAAGAAGAACCCACCTTCCTAGTGGAATGGGCCTTTACCGAATTTGGTAATGGCAATCCAGCCGAAGAATGAGCCTGCTGAATCGTGTTACAGATCCAGCGAGCAATAGTCTGCTTAGAAGCAGGAGCGCCAACCTTGTTGGCTGCATACAGGACAAACAGTGCCTCTGTTTTCCTAACCCGAGCCGTCCTGGCTACATAAACTTTTAAGGCCCTGACTACATCAAGAGACTTTGAATCCTCCAAGTCACCCGTAGCCACAGGTACCACAATAGGCTGGTTCATATGAAACGATGAAACCACCTTAGGCAGAAATTGAGGACAAGTCCTCAACTCTGCTCTATCCACATGGAAAATCAGACAGGGGCTTTTGTGAGACAAAGCCGCCAATTCGGACACCTGCCTCGCAGACGCCAAGGCTAACAACATGACTACTTTCCAAGTGAGAAATATTAACTCAACTGTTTGAAGAGGTTCACACCAGTGTGACTTAAGGAACTGTAACACCACGTTAAGGTCCCATGGTGCCACAAAAAGAGGCTGGATGTGCAGCACTCCCTTTACAAAAGTCTGGACTTCTGGGGGAGAAGCCAATTCCTTCTGAAAGAATGTTGACAGGGCCGAAATCTGCACCTTAATGGAGGCTAACTTTAGGCCCATATCCACTCCTGTCTGCAGAAAGTGGAGAAAACGGCCCAGGTGGAAATCTTCCGTAGTAGCATTCTTGGTTTCACACCAAGATACATTTTTCCTCCAGATACGGTGATAATGTTTCGCCGTCACCTCCTTCCTAGCTTTTATCAGAATAGGGATGACTTACCCCGGAATACCTTTCCTAGCTAGGATTTGGCGTTCAACCGCCATGCCATCAAAAGTAACCGCGGTAAGTCTTGGAACACGCAGGGCTCCTGCTGCAACAGGTCCTCCCTGGAAGGAAGAGGCCACGGATCTTCTGTGAGCATTTCCTGAAGATCTGAATACCAGGCCCTTCGAGGCCAATCCGGAACAATGAGTATTGTCTGGACTCTTTTTCGTCTTATGATTCTCAGTATTTTTTAGATGAGTGGAAGTGGAGGGAATACATAGACCGATGGAAACACCCAGGGTGTCACCAGGGCGTCTACCGCTACAGCCTGTGGGTCCCTTGACCTGGAACAATACCTCCGAAGTTTCTTGTTGAGGCACAACGCCATCATGTCTATTTGAGGAAGCCCCCAACGACTTGTTATCTCTGCAAAAACTTCTTGATGGAGACCCCACTTTCCTGGATGGAGATCGTGTCTACTGAGGAAGTCTGCTTCCCAGTTGTCCACTCCCGGAATGAAGACTGCTGACAGCGCGCTTACGTGATTTTCCGCCCAGCAAAGAATCCTGGTGGCTTCCGCCATTGCCACTCTGCTCCTTGTCCCGCCTTGGCGGTTTACATGAGCCACTGCTGTGACGTTGTCCGATTGAATCAGAACAGGTAGGTTGCGAAGAAGAGTCTCCGCTTGTCGTAGGCCGTTGTATATGGCCCTTAATTCCAGCACGTTGATGTGTAGAAAAGCCTCCCGGCTTGACCATAGTCCCTGAAAATTTCTTCCTTGTGTGACTGCTCCCCATCCTCGGAGGCTCGCGTCCGTGGTTACCAGAACCCAGTCTTGAATGCCGAACCTGCGACCCTCTAGAAGGTGAGCACTCTGCAGCCACCACAGGAGAGACACCCTGGCCCTGGGGGACAGGCTTATCTTCTGATTTGTAGATGGGACCCCGACCACTTGTCCAGAAGATCCCACTGAAATGTCCTCGCATGAAACCTGCCGAAGGGGATGGCCTTGTAGGCCGCCACCATCTTTCCCAGTACTCGAGTGCAGTGATGAACCGACACTCTTTTTGGCTTTAACAGGTCTCTGACCATGCTCTGGAGTTCCTTGGCTTTTTCCGTTGGGAGAAAAACCCTCTTCTTTTCCGTGTCCAGAATCATGCCTAAAAATGATAGCCGAGTCGTCGGAATCAACTGCGACTTTGGCAGATTTAGGATCCAGCCGTGTTGCTGCAGCACTCTCAGGGAGAGTGACACGCTTTTCAGCAACTGATCTCTCGATCTCGCTTTTATCAGGAGATCGTCCAAGTACGGGATAATTGTGACTCCTTGCCTGCGCATCATTTCCACCATTACCTTGGTGAAAATCCTCGGGGCCGTGGACAGCCCAAACGGCAACGTCTGAAACTGGTAATGACCATCCTGTACAGCGAATCTCAGGTACGCCTGATGAGGGGGTTATATGGGGACATGAAGGTATGCATCCTTTATGTCTAGTGATACCATAAAATCCCCCCCTTCCAGGCTGGAGATCACTGCCCGGAGAGATTCCATCTTGAATTTGAACCTTTTTAGATACAGGTTTAGGGATTTTAGATTCAGAATGGGTCTGACCGAGCCATCCGGTTTCGGGACCACAAATCGGGTTGAATAGTACCCTTTCCCCTGTTGTATTAGGGGAACCTTGATAATCACCTGCTGTCGACACAGCTTTTGTATTGCAGCTAAAACTATTTCCCTCTCTGGGGGAGAAGCTGGCAAAGCCGACTTGAAAAATCGGCGAGGAGGCACTTCTTCGAATTCCAGTTTGTAGCCTTGGGATACAATTTCTATCGCCCAAGGATCCAAATCTGACAGAACCCAGACCTGGCTGAAGAGTCGAAGACGTGCCCCCACCGGCGCAGACTCCCTCAGTGGAGCCCCAGCGTCATGCGGTGGATTTTGTAGAAACCAGGGAGGACTTCTGTCCCTGGGAACTAGCCGTAGCTGGTGTTCTTTTCCCTCTACCCTTACCACTGGCGAGGAAGGAAGAGCCCCGACCCTTTCTGAACTTATGCGACCGAAAGGACTGCATCTGGTATTGTGGTGTTTTCTTTTGCTGTGGGGGAACATAAGGCAAAAAAGAAGATTTACCCGCGGTAGCCGTGGAAACCAGGTCCGCGAGTCCCTCCCCAAATAAATCCTCACCCTTGTAAGGCAAAGTTTCCATATGTCTCTTTGAATCGGCATCACCCGTCCATTGGCGGGTCCACAGGGCTCGCCTAGCAGAAATTGCCATGGCATTTGCTCTTGAACCCAACAGCCCAACGTCTCTTCCAGCGTCTCTCATATATAACGCTGCGTCTTTAATATGACCCAAGGTCAATAAAATGCTATCCTTATCTAGGGTGTCAATGTCAGATGACAAGTTATCTGCCCATGCTGCTATTGCGCTACATACCCATGCCGACGCTACTGCCGGTCTGAGCAAGGTCCCCGTATGCGTATAAATAGATTTTAAGGTAGTCTCCTGTCTGCGATCAGCAGGATCCTTGAGGGCTGCCGTGTCTGGAGACGGTAGCGCCACCTTTTTGGACAAGCACGTCAAGGCCTTGTCCACCCTGGGCGAGGAATCCCACCGTAACCTGTCCTGTGCAGGGAAAGGATACGCCATAATAATTCTCTTGGGAATCTGCAGTTTCTTGTCTGGAGATTC
This sequence comes from Pseudophryne corroboree, assembly GCF_028390025.1. Lineage (NCBI taxonomy): Eukaryota > Metazoa > Chordata > Amphibia > Anura > Myobatrachidae > Pseudophryne > Pseudophryne corroboree. The sequence continues at coordinate 1,752,847 of NC_086447.1, read as the reverse complement.
CCAAGCTTTTTCAAATAAAGCGTTCAGCTCATGAGACGGGGGAAACGTTACCTCAGGTTTCTTCTCCTTAAACATGCATACCCTCGTGTCAGGTACCGAGGGGTCCTCTGTGATATGCAAAACATCTTGTATTGCAATAATCATATAATTAATACTTTTGGCCACCCTTGGGTGTAACCTCGCATCATCGTAGTCGACACTGGAGTCAGAATCCGTGTCGGTATCAGTGTCTGCTACCTGGGACAGGGGACGTTTATGAGAGCCCGAAGGGCCTTGTGACACAGTCAAAGCCATGGATTGACTCCCTGCTTTTTCTCTGGACTCTGCTTTGTCCAATCTTTTATGTAATAAAGACACATTTGCATTTAAAACATTCCACATATCCAATCAGGTGTCGGCGTCGCCGACGGAGACACCACAATCATCTGCTCCACCTCCTCCTTAGACGAGCCTTCCGCTTCAGACATGTCAACACACACGTACTGACACCCCCACACACACTGGGATATACAATTATGGGGACAGCCCCCCCAATAAGGCCCTTTGGAGAGACAGAGAGAGAGTATGCCAGCACACACCCAGCGCCACTGGACACTGGAAGAAAATCCCAGACTGTACAGCGCTCTTTTATAGAATAAATAATACACTCATTACACCAATGAAATGGGCATGGAGTAGGAAGAGTGATGAGCCCAGGAGTAGAGGATGTTCGGCATGAGGATGAGGAGTAGAGGATGATGAGCCCAGGAGTAGAGGAAGTTGGACACTGGAGTAGGGAGAGCAATGAACCCAGGAAGAAAGGATGTTGGGAATGGAGTAGGGAGAGCAGTGAGCACAGAAGATGCTGGGCACTCGAATATGGAGAGCAATGTGCCCAGGACAGCTGGACTAAGAAGAGGTGATTGTGTGATGTTACTGTACCTAGGAGACTTGTGTTGTTTTTTTACATTACCGTCCAATAAATGTGTGATTATAAGGCACCTTCTCCTTATCTGTGTGGGAGTATGGAGAGCGATGTTCCCAGGAGGAGAGGATGTTTGCCATGGAGTAAGGAGAGCAATGAACACAGGAGTAGTGGATAATGGGCATGGAGTAGGGCGACTGATAAGCCCTGGAGAAGATGATGCCGGGAACTGGAGTACAGTGAGCGATATGCCCAGGAGAAGAAGATGTTGGTCACTGGAGTAGGGAGAGTGATGAACCTGGGAGGAGATGATGCTGGGCACTGGAGTATGGAGAGCACTGAGCCCAGGAGGAGAGGATGTTGAGTAAGGAGAACCATGGTGGGCATGGAGTAGGGAGAGCAGTGAACCTAAGAGGAGGGGATGTTGAGCATGGAGTAGGGAAAGCAATGTGCCCAGGAGAAGAAGAAGTTGGCTGTGAAGTAGGGACAGCAGTACCCAGTAGATGATGTTGGGTATGGAGTACTGAGAACAGTGAGCCTTGGAGAGAGGATATTGGGCATGGAGTGGGGAGAGAGGTGAACCCAGGAGGAGAGGATGCTGGACACTAGAGTACGGAGAGTGATGAGCATAGCAAAGGATGTTAGGCACTCGAGTAGGAACAGCCATGTACCCAGGAAAATCAGGATTTTGGTACTTACCGATAAATCCCTTTCTCCGATTCCACAGGGGCCACTGGAGCGTAGTTACAATGGGGAAATAGTAGGCAGTAATTGGGAGCTGGCACTTTAAAATTCTCACACTGTGGCTAGCTCCTCCCCTACTATCTCCCCTCCAAGCCAGTCTACGTAAAACTGTGCCCGAGGAGAGCTGTAATAAACAAACCGTAAGGTAGAGGAGGTTAATGACGCCCTGTAACCCAGGATAACACAAACCCAACCTGGAACAGAACCTAACAAACAACCGGCTAGCCCGAACTCAACAAGCAGTCATATGGTGATCTGCAAACCGTTAAGCAAAAAACAAGGAGGAACAGCGCTGGGCGGGCGTCCAGTGGCCCCTGTGGAATCGGAGAAAGGGATTTATCGGTAAGTACCAAAATCCTGATTTCTCCTTCATCCACTAGGGGCCACTGGAGCGTAGTTACAATGGGGACGTCCCAGAGCTCCCAGAACGGGTGGGAGAGCGCTGAGAGTTCTGTAAAACCACTCGGCCAAACTGAGATGCAGAGGCCGCAAAAGTGTCAAACTTGTAGAATTTGACAAACGTATGATGGCCGGACCAAGTAGCCGCCCGACCTAAAGTATTCATGGAGACCCCACGGGCAGCTGCCCACGAAGGTCCCACCACGCACGTAAAGTGCGCTGAAATGGAAAACGGAGGCTCCCGAGCAACCGCCAAGAAGACTGTCTGATGGTCAGATGTATCCAACAGCCCAGCATATGCTGGGACCCTGGCTATTTAGTACGGGAGCATCGTACAGAATAAAGAAGAAAAAACCCTTTGTCGAATAGCCTAAGACCTCTGTAGAGAAAGTCAGCGAGCCCTGACAACAGTCAAAGAGGACTGAAAAACACTAGTGTCAGATTTATATGAAAAACGGACATGCCCTTTGGGAGAAACGACCGCTGAGGCCGAAGCTCAGCCGGGGGAGTTGCCAATAGAGTACTCCCTGAAAGAGAGCCCGAACTTACGGGCGCCAGGCTAATTTCTTTTGGAAGAAAACCGAAAAAGGCAGGGACCGAAAATTCAGGTCAATGTGGTTTGAAGCGCAGCGGAGCAAAACCTCCCAGAGAAACCAAAGATTACGGCTGAATGGTAACTGAAAGAAGGGGAAAACCCCCTTTTATCCATATTATGTCCCATACAGCTTTCCAAAAGTGGCAAAAGCGAGAAGAGGTAACAGACTTCTGAAATCGGGGCCTAGTAGGCCTAACCGAACTAGGGAACTCCTCCCTTCTGAGGGCTCGTGAACAGTCACACGGTTAAATGAAACCAGTGTAAGATTGAACAAAGAAAAGGACCCTGTTGAAGTAGACAGTCCAGTCGAGGTAGGAGCCAAGGCTCCTCTACCGACAACAGTTGTAGCCGTATCTTCAAGTCATGGGTGGCCCAACCAGAGCCACCGAGAGGACTAGCACGCATATTCTCCTCCTGTGTTACCGAAAGTGAGGTAGAAATAGAAAAGGAGGCAGGATAGAATAACCAGAAACTCCCAGGAGCCCTGAGGGCATCCTCGGCTACTGCCACCAGAGCTCACGTCGGTGAGTAGTAAAGGGTTAAAGAGTCAGTCAGAACGCCCTGAGGTCGATTCGAAATCTCCGCCCACAGCAGACCAGCTGACAAAACTCCGGGGAATGTTCCCTCACCCAGGAGTCTGACCTGGTGGCCTGATCTGGAAAGAAGATTGTTGTCCCCCGCTCAGAGGGGAATGTAGGCGACCACTCATTGCGTCGCAGCTTGACTGAAGAAATAGAGTACCTGGTACCGAGGAAGGAAAAATCCTCCGACGGACCCTGTTGAGAAAACGTTTATGAGGAGCATAAATCGGATCTTCAGAAGCCAAGTAATGTACAGAGTGGGATAGTAGCAATAGATTGTCCCATTAGGGAACCAACGTCAACCCCTTGAAAAAGAGTTATTCTGTGATCTTCCTGAACCCTGTGGGAGCGGAAGAGAGACCGAAAGAAAAGGACTTACAGTGAAAATGAGAATCCTGTAATGCGACTGAGTAAAGCCCGATGAGGAAACCCAACGGAAATCAGTAAACAGGCATCCCTGAAGACAAGGGACGCGTAAAACTCCCTTTCTTGTTCAACTAGCAATCACAGACTGAAAGGATTCTAAGGCCAGAATAGGCCTGGCCGAGCCAACTGGCTTCGGAACGTGAAAAGAAAACAAAGGCCTGAGAACTGTCCCGATTCAAATGATATGTAAAAAACAGGGATCAACACCCTTTGCGGTTAGAAGCATATGGAGCGCCGCCTGCATTATGACTCTTGTCATCGTAAATCGGCCGACCCCTGCCGAGGGACTCCCGAGACTGTTGTACTCCCAAATCTAGTCTGTAACCGCCCAAGCCTTCTTCCACCGACCTGCGCCTACCCTGGGACCCTCCAGGTGGTAGGAAAGTCTGACCTTTAGTGTGTGTATAGGATGATGTAAAATCAGACTGGACCGAGGATGCTGAACCTCTGCTTAAGCTTTTTTTTTTTTTTTTCTGAGATCCCCTGGCGACAGAGAAATCGCCCGTGTGGAATCGGAAGCCTGAAAGGGCACGGTAAAAATCTAAAGGAAAGACCGGTAAAGGTCTGTCTTGGAGCTGGGGCAGAAGTAGGAGAAAGCAAAGTGGACTTACCTCCAATGGTTCAAGAAATTCTGCAGAAAGTTCCTTCCCCTGAACCATCTGCCCGGTAGGATTTCATGTTCACCTGTCACTGTCGCAGCCCCAGAGGTCATCGGGTTAAGACAGCCCAAAGCGAAAATGCAGGTTCCGAGACTGCAGACGTGGAGACCTCCAAAGAACATAAAGCAGAATCGTGATTCTGACCCGTACCAAAGTATCAATTGATCCGGATGCGAAACATCCTGTAATCTAGAGGACAATTGTTCCACAACCTACCTGCTCCGGACCAGGTAGAACCCTGCTGCCGTATATGTCTTCGATGGATCCCTGAGCAAGGTTGCCTCAGGAAAACGGCAGCTTGTTGGACCGGCGATACATCGAGGGGTATACCCTGGAGAGGGTCTGATGCCCTTTCCTGCCGTCTGCGGGGAAAGGATAGGAATACAAACATTGTTTGATACCTGATATTGTGTATTCGGGTGTCTACCGGAGCCTGGCCAGCTCATCCGAAACTGGACCAGTCGCTGTCATTTCGTCATCGGCGTCGAACCCTGATGGACTTGACGTGTCCGCCTCCTTTACCTGCAGTCTCAGACGAACTGCTGTATAATGCACCTGGATATTCTGAGACACTGGTTCAGACTCCACAGAAAACAGACATCATCAGTATTGTAACATGGAAGGTTAGCAAGGTTCCGTTAGAAACCTGGAGAGGTGAAATGACGTACAAGGTCTCTGGTTACCAGTGACATTACCTGCATAATCTGAGCTGTTCAAACAGGGGCGTCCTGCAGGTGCGTGGAGGGCTAAGCAGATGGCTCCACCGCATACTTCACACCTAAGAGGGAATTCTTTGACTATCCCAGGTGAGACAAACGAAAGGAGAGAAGGTGGGTTAAATAAACACAGCCCTATGTAAGGTCTGCACTATAATGTGTAGTGACCGACACGATTCAAATAAACTTTCTGGAGCAGCGGAGACCTGAACCAGTAGCGCTGCGCTGTGGGACAGGAGTCTTAGCCCTAGGCTATAGGAGCCCCCCTTAAAGTTTTGTTTGGATTCAAACCCCTGTTCAGATACCCGCTACTAGCGTACTGAGCCACAGCGCTATTTGTCTGATGCCTTACACACATTCCCCAATTATAACTAGCATTAGTAACTAGTGACACCAAGGAATAATAAAGGGAAGGCAACACCCCGCCCTGTATGTAGTGTACCGCTAATTAAGGTGCACCAGATGTTTCTCTGAGGTTCCGCTGGCTTTTCAAAATGGTGACCAGCCTGTGAGAAAAGATGGGTGAAAATGTTATGTGGCAAGGTGGGGTATTCTGTTTCTAGAAAACATTGCGGAAGTGTTTGTTTTATCCCCTATATATGGTATTGTATGGATATATCTATATACATACCCACACACACTTAAATATATATATATACAAACATATCTATATATATCTATATACACACACCACAGTGAACCCATGCACCTAATAGGGCAGATAAATACTGTGCACCTAATAGGGTAGATAAATACTGTGCACCTAATAGGGTAGATAAATACTGTGCACCTAATAGGGTAGATAAATACTGTGCACCTAATAGGGCAGATAAATACTGTGCACCTAATAGGGTAGATAAATACTGTGCACCTAATAGGGCAGATAAATACTGTGCACCTAATAGGGCAGATAAATACTGTGCACCTAATAGGGCAGATAAATACTGTGCACCTAATAGGGCAGATAAATACTGTGCACCTAATAGGGCAGATAAATACTGTGCACCTAATAGGGCAGATAAATACTGTGCACCTAATAGGGCAGATAAATACTGTGCACCTAATAGGGCAGATAAATACTGTGCACCTAATAGGGCAGATAAATACTGTGCACCTAATAGGGCAGATAAATACTGTGCACCTAATAGGGCAGATAAATACTGTGCACCTAATAGGGTAGATAAATACTGTGCACCTAATAGGGTAGATAAATACTGTGCACCTAATAGGGCAGATAAATACTGTGCACCTAATAGGGTAGATAAATACTGTGCACCTAATAGGGTAGATAAATACTGTGCACCTAATAGGGCAGATAAATATTGTGCACCTAATAGGGCAGATAAATACTGTGCACCTAATAGGGCAGATAAATACTGTGCACCTAATAGGGCAGATAAATACTGTGCACCTAATAGGGCAGATAAATACTGTGCACCTAATAGGGCAGATAAATACTGTGCACCTAATAGGGCAGATAAATACTGTGCACCTAATAGGGTAGATAAATACTGTGCACCTAATAGGGCAGATAAATACTGTGCACCTAATAGGGTAGATAAATACTGTGCACCTAATAGGGCAGATAAATACTGTGCACCTAATAGGGCAGATAAATACTGTGCACCTAATAGGGCAGATAAATACTGTGCACCTAATAGGGTAGATAAATACTGTGCACCTAATAGGGCAGATAAATACTGTGCACCTAATAGGGTAGATAATTACTGTGCACCTAATAGGGTAGATAATTACTGTGCACCTAATAGGGTAGATAAATACTGTGCACCTAATAGGGTAGATAAATACTGTGCACCTAATAGGGCAGATAAATACTGTGCACCTAATAGGGTAGATAAATACTGTGCACCTAATAGGGTAGATAAATACTGTGCACCTAATAGGGTAGATAAATACTGTGCACCTAATAGGGTAGATAATTACTGTGCACCTAATAGGGTAGATAAATACTGTGCACCTAATAGGGTAGATAAATACTGTGCACCTAATAGGGCAGATAAATACTGTGCACCTAATAGGGTAGATAAATACTGTGCACCTAATAGGGTAGATAAATACTGTGCACCTAATAGGGCAGATAAATATTGTGCACCTAATAGGGCAGATAAATACTGTGCACCTAATAGGGCAGATAAATACTGTGCACCTAATAGGGCAGATAAATACTGTGCACCTAATAGGGCAGATAAATACTGTGCACCTAATAGGGCAGATAAATACTGTGCACCTAATAGGGTAGATAAATACTGTGCACCTAATAGGGCAGATAAATACTGTGCACCTAATAGGGTAGATAAATACTGTGCACCTAATAGGGCAGATAAATACTGTGCACCTAATAGGGTAGATAAATACTGTGCACCTAATAGGGCAGATAAATACTGTGCACCTAATAGGGCAGATAAATACTGTGCACCTAATAGGGCAGATAAATACTGTGCACCTAATAGGGTAGATAAATACTGTGCACCTAATAGGGCAGATAAATACTGTGCACCTAATAGGGTAGATAATTACTGTGCACCTAATAGGGTAGATAATTACTGTGCACCTAATAGGGTAGATAAATACTGTGCACCTAATAGGGTAGATAAATACTGTGCACCTAATAGGGTAGATAAATACTGTGCACCTAATAGGGTAGATAATTACTGTGCACCTAATAGGGCAGATAAATACTGTGCACCTAATAGGGTAGATAAATACTGTGCACCTAATAGGGCAGATAAATACTGTGCACCTAATAGGGTAGATAATTACTGTGCACCTAATAGGGTAGATAAATACTGTGCACCTAATAGGGTAGATAAATACTGTGCACCTAATAGGGCAGATAAATACTGTGCACCTAATAGGGCAGATAAATACTGTGCACCTAATAGGGTAGATAATTACTGTGCACCTAATAGGGTAGATAATTACTGTGTATTTGTAGGGTAAAGAAATACTGCACAGTAGATTTTTAATTATCAATGAGCCGAGTCCCAGCTCCTGTAATAGAGCAGATTCCCTGATCTAAATGTCTGAAATGGGGCAGAGGACTCCCCTGCAGGAGGAATGTAGCCAAAGCAAGATGTAACAATATTTCTGCAGCACATTGCACAGAAAAGCTAAAACCCCAGAGACAGGTGTGTTGCCTAGAGACAATGAGAGCTGGGAGCTGCCGCCGGGGGGAATAAGCTTCACCCCCCTTCCCCCCTCATACCTTATACATGTAAAGAATCCTCCCTGCACAGCCAGGAGAGGAAAGGAGCTTTCAGTGGCCCGGGGAGCGGGGGACTGTGGAGCGGCGTCTCGTCATGCTGCAGCGGCTGGGGAGCGGAGAAAGCACGCAGTACAGAGCGGGAGTTAGCTCCGCCCCCTCCGCTTCGGCGCCAAATTCAAATCCGCTGTATAGTAAGCGGAAAGCGCCCATGCATCCCCCGGCCGCCTGTATGCTGCGGCCGGGGAGCGGAAAGCCTGAGCCCGCCGAACGGAGCGGGAGTTAGCTCCGCCCCCCTGCTCCGGTCACTTTCAAATTAAAACCGCACTAGCATCCGGCTGCCTGTAAGTGTGTATGCTGCGGCCGGGGAGAGTGTGTCCTTTGCTGGAATCGAACCCTAGCTCGTGGGCATCGTAACCATAGGTGTTACCACTCTGCCATGAGAGCTATGCTAATTATTACACAGATATATGATATATGTAAATGTATCACCCGGCTGCCTGTATGCTGCAGCCGGGGAGTGAAGAGTGCTGAGCCCGCTTACAGAGCGGGCTGAAGCTCCGCCCCCCACATAATGGCGCCAAGTTCAAATTAGTAAGCCTTTTATGCACTCCAGCCTGTCTGACTGGACAGTATAGGGGAGCCTGTCCATCCATGTATTAAAACACTGAAACTGAAAAATGTAAAAACATACATCAGTCTGGAGGGGGAGGGGGGGAGATTGTACTCACCGCTTCCTTCCGTCAGGCGTTTCGACCCAGCGGCTCCGACACGCGCCGCACGCAGCGGTGTCCGGCCATTTTTGATACTCACCGCTGCCATGCTGCCGGAATCTTCTGCTGGATGGAGTGGCCCCGACACGCGCCGCACGCAGCGGTGTCCGGCCAACTCAGGAGAGCTCAGTGTCTCCCTCAGCCGGGGCCCATCCCGAGCCGCACGCAGCTGCGATGGGAACCCGCCGGCAGCTCCCGCGGTGCAGACTGGCAGTGGCAGAGCTGCCAGTCTGTGAGTGTGTGAAAGAAAAATAAAATAATAAAGAAAAAAGAAAAAATTCTTCAGCTAAACCCAAGTGAACCAGCTACCTCGGGCACTAAACTAAGACTGGCTTGGAGGGGAGATAGTAGGGGAGGAGCTAGCCACAGTGTGAGAATTTTAAAGTGCCAGCTCCCAATTACTGCCTACTATTTCCCCATTGTAACTACGCTCCAGTGGCCCCTAGTGGATGAAGGAGAAAGAGGTGCTGGGCATGGAGTAAGGTGGGTAAGCCTAGGAGGAAAGGATGTTTGGCACTTGAGTAGGGACAGCAAAGTGCCCAGGAGGAGAGAGATGTTGGGCATGAGGTAGGGAGAGGGATGTTGGGCATGAAGGAGAAGATGTAGGGTGCTGTAGGATGGAGAGCAATGAGCCCAGGAGGAGGAAGATAGGCATGAAGAAGGGAGAGTAGTGAACTCAGGAGGAGAAGATGTTGGGTACTGGATAGCAATAAAATTAGAAGGAGAGGAAGTTTGGCTTGGAGTAGGGAGAGCGATGTTCCAGGAGAAGAGGATGGTGGGCACAGAGTAGGGAAATCGATGAATATAGGAGATGATGTTAGGTACTGGATGTTGGGTAAAGAGAGCTAAGGAGGGAAGAATGTGAATGTGGAAAGAGAGCACGGGAGAGAGGAGGAGTACGGGGAAAAAGAGCCCAGGAGAAAGACAGATGTTGAGGAAAGAGAGCTTGGGAGAGAGGCAAATGGTGGGGAAAGAGAGCCCGGGAGGGAGACGGATGTTGAGAAAAGAGAGCCCAGGTGGAATCCTGATGTTGGGGAAAGAGAGCCAAAGCGGGAGCTAGATGTTGGGGAATGAAAGCCCGGTAGGGTGACGGATGTTGGAGAAATAGAGCCTAAGAGCGAGATATATGATGGGGAGGGAGACGAATGTGAATGGATATTGAGAAAAAAGAGCCAAGGAGGGAGGAATGTGAATGCTTGGGAAAGAGAGCCCATGAGGAAATACGATGTTTGAGAAGGAGAACCAAGGAGGTATTGTGGCGGACATTGAGGAAAGATAGTGCGAGAGGAAGGCAAATGTTGGGGAAAGAGAGCCAAGGAGGGAAGAATGTGAATGTTGGAGAAAGAGAGCCCGGGAGGAAGAGAGATGTTGTGGAAAGAAAACATGGGAGGAAGAGAGATGTTGGGGAAAGAGAGCCCGGGAGGAAGAGAGATGTTAGGAAAAGAGAGCCCGGGAGGAAGAGAAATGTTGGGGAAAGAGCCCGGGAGGAAGAGAGATGTTGGGGAAAGAGCCCGGGAGGAAGAGAGATGTTGGAGAATGAAAGCCAAGGAGGTAGATGAGTGTTGGGGAAAGACAGCCCACGAGGGAGACGGATGCTGGGGAAAGAGCCCAAGAGGGAGAGGGATGTTGGAGAAACAGAGCACGGGAGAAAGGACGATGCTGGGGAAAGAGAGCCCAGGAGGAAGACTGATGTTGGGGAAAGAGAGCCAAAGAGGGAGGAATGTGAATGTTGGAGAAAGAGAGCACGGGAGAAAGGAGGATAATGGGGAAAGAGAGCCTGGGAGGAATACGAATGTTGGGGAAAGAGTGCCCGGGAGGAATACGGATGTTGGGGAAGGAGAGCCCAGGAAGAAGACGGATGCTGGGGAAAAAGAGCCCAGGAGAAAGATGGATGTTGGTTAAAAAGAGCTGGGGAGGAAGGCAAATGTTAAGGAATGTGAATGCTGGAGAAAGAAAGCCTGGGATGGAGGCCTTTGTTGGGGATAATGAAACTGAAAAGCACAGAAAAGTGATGGAAGTGCATTACAGAAACTGAGGTGCATAGGAGTGAGGTGGAGGAGGGCTGTAGTGGGGCACTGCATAGCGAGATGTCAGAGGTGGCGAAGGGGTGTAGAGGTAGGGAGAGTAAGGAGTTTAGGAGTGAGGTGGGTGAGGGGTGTAGCGGTAGGGAGAGTAAGGAGCCCAGTAGTGAGGTAGGTGAGGGGTGTAGCGGTAGGGAGAGTGAGGAGCCCAGGAGTGAGGTGGATTAGGGGTGTAGCGGTAGGGAGAGTGAGGAGCCCAGGAGTGAGGTGGGTGAGGGGTGTAGCGGTAGGGAGAGTAAGGAGCCCAGGAGTGAAGTGGTGGAGGGTTGTAGCGGTAGGGAGAGTGAGGAGCCCAGGAGTGAGGTGGACTAGGGGTGTAGCGGTAGGGAGAGTGAGGAGCCGAGGAGTGAGGTGGAGGAGGGGTGTAGTGGTAGGGAGAGTGAGGAGCGTAGGAGTGAGGTGGGTGATGGGTGTAGCAGTAGGGAGAGTGAGGAGCCTAGGAGTGAGGTGGAGGAGTGGTGTAGCGGTAGGGAGAGTGAGGAGCCTAGGAGTGAGGTGGAGGGGTGTAGCGGAAGGGAGAGTGAGGAGCCCAGGAGTGAGGTGGGTGAGGGGTGTAGCGGTAGGGAGAGTGAGGAGCCCAGGAGTGAGGTGGATTAGGGGTGTAGTGGTAGGGAGAGTGAGGAGCCCAGGAGTGAGGTGGAGGAGGGCTGTAAGTGGGCTGCAGTGTAGTGAGGTGGAGGAGGGGTGTAGCGGTAGGGAGAGAGTGAGGAGCCTAGGAGTGAGGTGGAGGAGGGGTGTAGCAGTAGGGAGAGTGAGGAGCCCAGGAGTGAGGTGGAGGAGGGGTGTAGCTGTAGGGAGAGTGAGGAGCCCAGGAGTGAGGTGAAGGAGGGGTGTAAGTGGGCTGCAGCATAGCGAGAGGTGGAGGAGGGGTGTAGCGGTAAGGAGAGTGAGGAGCGTAGGAGTGAGGTGGGTGAAAGGTGTAGCGGTAGGGAGAGTGAGGAGCCTAGGAGTGAGGTGGAGGAGGGGTGTAAGTGGGCTGCAGTATAGCGAGAGGTGGAGAAGGGGTGTAGCGGTAGGGAGAGTGAGGAGCACAGGAGTGAAGTGGTGGAGGGGTGTAGCGGTAGGGAGAGTGAGGAGCCCAGGAGTGAGGTGGCGGAGGGGTGTAGCGGTAGGGAGAGTGAGGAGCGTAGGAGTGAGGTGGGTAAGGGGTGTAGCGGTAGGAAGAGTGAGGAGCCTAGGAGTGAGGTGGAGGAGGGGTGTAGCGGTAGGAAGAGTGAGGAGCCTAGGAGTGAGGTGGAGGAGGGGTGTAGCGGTAGGGAGAGTGAGGAGCCCAGGAGTAAGGTGGGTGAGGGGTGTAGCGGTAGGGAGAGTAGGAGCCCAGGAGTAAGGTGGAGGAGGGGGTGTAGCGGTAGGGAGAGTGAGGAGCCCAGGAGTGAGGTGGAGGAGGGGTGTAGCGGTAGGGAGAGTGAGGAGCCCAGGAGTGAGGTGGAGGAGGGGTGTAGCGGTAGGGAGAGTGAGGAGCGTAGGAGTGAGGTGGGTAAGGGGTGTAGCGGTAGGGAGAGTGAGGAGCCTAGGAGTGAGGTGGAGGAGGGGTGTAGCGGTAGGGAGAGTGAGGAGCCCAGGAGTGAGGTGGAGGAGGGGTGTAGCGGTAGGGAGAGAGAGGAGCCTAGGAGTGAGGTGGAGGAGGGGTGTAGCGGTAGGGAGAGTGAGGAGCCTAGGAGTGAGGTGGAGGAGGGGTGTAGCGGTAGGGAGAGTGAGGAGCCTAGGAGTGAGGTGGAGGAGGGGTGTAGCGGTAGGGAGAGTGAGGAGCCTAGGAGTGAGGTGGAAGAGGGGTGTAGCGGTAGGGAGAGTGAGGAGCGTAGGAGTGAGGTGGGTAAGGGGTGTAGCGGTAGGGAGAGTGAGGAGCGTAGGAGTGAGGTGGGTAAGGGGTGTAGCGGTAGGGAGAGTGAGGAGCGTAGGAGTGAGGTGGGTAAGGGGTGTAGCGGTAGGGAGAGTGAGGAGCCTAGGAGTGAGGTGGAGGAGGGCTGTAAGTGGGCTGCAGTATAGCGAGAGGTGGAGGAGGGGTGTAGTGGTAGAGAGAATGAGGAGCCCTTCCAGGTATAAATGTAAGATGGTCCCTTACATGATGTTTTGCTCCTTCATCGACAGACTCGATATTGCATTGCATCTGAACCACCTGCAGTAGAGACAGATAAATAGATTGTCAGACCCAAGGAGCCGGTATGTGCGGTTTTATAAAATGACTGAAGTAAATGAATAAAAAAGCTATTCTGTGGATACTACACACATCTCTATTACTCACCTTACGTGTTTCCACTTCTGCCGGTTCAGGGGTCGGTGTCTTCACAGACGGGGGAACAACCGGAGATTTAACCACCTCCTGTTGTGGCTGCTGAGGTCGGGGTATTCCAAAAGCAGTGAGGGGGTAAATACCATTTCTGTAGAACACAAATTAAAAGTAGAGGACCAGAAACATTCCACTACAACCCCCAGCAGACTGAATATTCAATAAAGACTACAACCGCCAGCAGAGTGAACGCACATCCTATAGAGGCTACAACCTCAGGCAGACTGCAGACACACACACACACACATCACATAGAGACTACAACCCCCAATAGACTGTACACACACACACACACACACACACACACACATCCTATAGAGACTACAACCTCCAGCAGACTGTACACACATCCTATAGAGACTACAACCTCCAGCAGACTGTACACACATCCTATAGAGACTACAACCTCCAGCAGACTGTACACACATCCTATAGAGACTACAACCTCCGGCAAACTGTACACACATCCTATAGAGACTACAACCTCCAGCAGACTGTACACACACATCCTATAGAGACTACAACCTCCAGCAGACAGGACACGCACACATCCTATAGAGACTACAACTTCCAGCAGACTGTACACACACATCCTATAGAGACTACAACCTCCAGCAGACTGTACACACACATCCTATAGAAACTACAACCTCCAGCAGACTGTACACACACATCCTATAGAGACTACAACCTCCAGCAGACTGTACACACACATCCTATAGAAACTACAACCTCCAGCAGACTGTACACACATCCTATAGAGACTACAACCTCCAGCAGACTGTACACACACATCCTATAGAAACTACAACCTCCAGCAGACTGTACACACACATCCTATGGAGACTACACCCAACAGCAGACTGTACACACATCCAATAGAGACTACAACCTCCAGCAGACTGTACACACATTCTATAGAGACTACAACCTCCAGCAGACTGTACACACACACACACACACACCCTATAGAGACTACAACCTCCAGACTGTACACACACATCCTATAGAGACTACAACCTCCAGCAGACAGTACGCACACATCCTATAGAGACTACAACCTCCAGCAGACTGGACACACACACATCCTATAGAGACTACAACCTCCAGCAGACTGTACACACATCCTATAGAGACTACACCCTCCAGCAGACTGTACTCAGACATCCAATAGAGACTACACCCTCCAGCAGACTGTACTCAGGCATCCTATAGAGACTACACCCTCCAGCAGACTGTGTACACACATCCTATAGAGACTACAACCTCCAGCAGACTGTACACACACATCCTATAGAGACTACAACCTCCAGCAGACTGTACACACACATCCTATAGACTACAACCTCCAGCAGACTGTACACACATCCTATAGAGACTACACCCTCCAGCAGACTGTACTCAGACATCCTATAGAGACTACACCCTCCAGCAGACTGTACACACACATCCTATAGAGACAACAACCTCCAGCAGACTGTACACCACACATCCTATAGAGAGACTACAACCTCCAGCAGACTGTACACCACACATCCTATAGAGACTACAACTTCCAGCAGACTGTACACCACACATCCTATAGAGACTACAACTTCCAGCAGACTGTACACCACACATCCTATAGAGACTACAACCTCCAGCAGACTGTACACACATCCAATAGAGACTACACCCTCCAGCAGACTGTACTCAGACATCCTATAGAGACTACACCCTCCAGCAGACTGCACACCACACACACCAGCAGTTAGAATTACCTGACATCTTCCAGGAACTTGTCTAGCTCCAGAGCCGGGGACTGGGAGAACCTGGGACATAGACAGACATCATATTAATAAATGAAGTTCAAAAGGGGAACATAGGTAGGAAAAAGAAAATTGGTGAAATGATGACATATAAAATATGATGTTCAGAAAGAAACGTCTACACGTCAGGCACACGGCGCGCGCCTGCGCGTCAGGCACACGGCGCGCGCCTGCGCGTCAGGCACACGGCGCGCGCCTGCGCGTCAGGCACACGGCGCGCGTCAGGCACACGGCGCGCGCCCGCGCGTCAGGCACACGGCGCGCGCCCGCGCGTCAGGCACACGGCGCGCGCCCGCGCGTCAGGCACACGGCGCGCGCCCGCGCGTCAGGCACACGGCGCGCGCCCGCGCGTCAGGCACACGGCGCGCGCCCGCGCGTCAGGCACACGGCGCGCGCCCGCGCGTCAGGCACACGGCGCGCGCCCGCGCGTCAGGCACACGGCGCGCGCCCGCGCGTCAGGCACACGGCGCGCGCCCGCGCGTCAGGCACACGGCGCGCGCCCGCGCGTCAGGCACACGGCGCGCGCCCGCGCGTCAGGCACACGGCGCGCGCCCGCGCGTCAGGCACACGGCGCGCGCCCGCGCGTCAGGCACACGGCGCGCGCCCGCGCGTCAGGCACACGGCGCGCGCCCGCGCGTCAGGCACACGGCGCGCGCCCACGCGTCAGGCACACGGCGCGCGCCCACGCGTCAGGCACACGGCGCGCGCCCACGCGTCAGGCACACGGCGCGCGCCCACGCGTCAGGCACACGGCGCGCGCCCACGCGTCAGGCACACGGCGCGCGCCCACGCGTCAGGCACACGGCGCGCGCCCACGCGTCAGGCACACGGCGCGCGTCTACGCGTCAGGCACACAGCGCGCGTCTACGCGTCAGGCACACAGCGCGCGTCTATACATCTCCGATACACACTCACAATACATGAAATCTAACCCTGACCACCCACAGAGCCATCCAATCACCTACCTGCACCTGCTCATTCCTGTAGGTTACCCTAATAACCGCAGAGGGATTGGCTGAGAGATGAGGTACTTACATCATGCGGAAACCTTCCCGGTCAGGGTGCGAGATTTCCGCTAACACAGCGCTCATGTCTCGGTTCTTTGTCATTTCTTCTAAGGCATTTTCTGGTATCATATCTGCAGGGAGATGGAGGGAGACGTCACACACAGAAACATAGAATTTGACGGCAGATAAGAACCACTTGGCCCATCTAGTCTTCCCTTTTTTATTTTATCCTTTAGGTAATCTCAACCCTTTTTTTAACCTTAATTCTTTGTAAGGATATTCATATGCCTGTCCCAAGCATGTTTAAATTGCCCTACAGTCTTAGCCTCTACCACCTCTGATGGGAGGCTATTCCACTTATCCACTACCCTTTCTGTGAAGTAATATTTCCTTAAATTTCCCCTGAACCTCCCCCCCTCCAGTCTCAATGTATGTCCTCGAGTTCTAATACTTCTTTTCCTTTGAAGAATGTTTCCCTCCTGAACTTTGTTAAAACCCTTTATATATTTGAAAGTCTCCATCATGTCCCCCCTTTCCCTTCTCTCCACCAAACTATACATGTTAAGATCTTTTAGCCTTTCCGGGTTAGTTTTGTGATGTAGGCCATGCACCATTTTAGTTGCCCTTCTTTGTACACTCTCTAATGTATTTATATCCTTCTGGAGATATGGTCTCCAGAACTGGACACAGTATTCCAGATGGGGCCGTACCAATGACCTATACAGTGGCATTATCACTTCTTTTTTCCTGCTGCTGATTCCTCTCCCTATGCAACCAAGCATCTGACTAGCCTTTCTCATTGCTTTGTTGCATTGCTTTCCTGCCTTCAAGTCACTTGAAATAGTGACTCCTAAATCCCTTTCCTCCTCAGTAGTTTCCATTACAGTACCCTTGATACTATATCTAGCCTTTGGGTTTTTGAGACCCAAGTGCATGATTTTGCATTTTTTAGCATTAAACTGTAGTTGCCACGTTCTTGACCATTTCTCAAGCCTACCTAGGTCATTAATCATTTGTTTGACCCCTCCCGGTGTGTCTACCCTGTTGCATATCTTTGTATCATCTGCAAAAAGGCATACCTTCCCTTCAATACCATCTGCAATGTCACCAACAAAGATATTAAAGAGAACTGGTCCGAGTACAGATCCCTGGGGTACTCCACTGGTAACATTTCCCTCCATAGATTGCACTCCATTTACTACAACTGTCTGTTTCCTATCCTGCAACCAGGTTCTTATCCATTTAACTGATTTATAATCCACCCCCACACTTTCAAGTTTATTTAGCAGTCTGTGATGTGGGACAGTGTCAAATACCTTACTAAAGTCTAGATATGCTACATCTACAGCTCCCCCTTGATCTATTATTTTCATCACAGAGTCAAAAAAGTAAATAAGATTTGTTTGGCATGATCTCCCACCAGTAAATCCATGCTGTTTTGGATCCTGTAAGTTTTTCTATTTAAGATATTCCACTACTCTTTCTTTTAATAGTTTTTCCATTACTTTCCCTACTACTGATGTAAGGATTACTGGTCTGTAGTTACTTGCTTCTTCCTTACTTCCACTTTTGTGCAGTGGAACTACATTTGCTCTTTTCCAGTCCTCTGGAATATCACCTGTATTTAGTGACTGGTTAAATAATTCTGTTAAAGGTGTAACCAGGACATCTTTTAGCTCTTTGAGTATCCTTGGGTGTATTCCATCTGGTCCCATTGATTTATCCACTTTTAGTTTTGAAAGTTCAGTTAGGACCTTCTCCTCTGTAAATGTACTTTCATCTACCTTATTTTTATGAATGTCCTTGCAATTTAACTGTGGCCCCATCCCTTCTTCTGTAGTAAATACTGAGCAAAAATAATTATTTAGGTGATCTGCTATTGCCTTGTCTCCCTCCACCAAATGCTCACTCTCTGCCTTAAGTCTTATTATTCCTCCATTTGATTTTCTCCTTTCACTTAGGAGGCGCTAATCGCCGCATTACTGTTCACGGCCAGAGCGCGGTAACGTAGAGGTGTAACCGCGTCACAGGCTGCGGCCACGTACAATAGAGTCTGTGTCTGGAATTATATCTGCAGGGATATATGCGATACCCCCATACCTGCTGTATTCCTGTGTCCTACAGATAAGGGGTAACGCTGTCACCCGTCCCCCGCTGTCCTGTGACACCCTATACCTGCTGTATTCCTGTGTCCTACAGATAAGGGGTAACGCTGTCACCCGTCCCCCGCTGTCCTGTGACACCCTATACCTGCTGTATTCCTGTGTCCTACAGATAAGGTGTAACGCTGTCACCCGTCCCCCGCTGTCCTGTGACACCCCTATACCTGCTGTATTCCTGTGCCCTACAGATAAGGGGTAACACTGTCACCCGTCCCCCGCTGTCCTGTGACACCCTATACCTGCTGTATTCCTGTGTCCTACAGATAAGGTGTAACGCTGTCACCCGTCCCCCGCTGTCCTGTGACACCCTATACCTGCTGTATTCCTGTGTCCTACAGATAAGGGGTAACGCTGTCACCTGTCCCCCGCTGTCCTGTGACACCCCTATACCTGCTGTATTCCTGTGTCCTACAGATAAGGTGTAACACTGTCACCCGTCCCCCGCTGTCCTGTGACACCCTATACCTGCTGTATTCCTGTGTCCTACAGATAAGGTGTAACGCTGTCACCCGTCCCCCGCTGTCCTGTGACACCCTATACCTGCTGTATTCCTGTGTCCTACAGATAAGGGGTAACGCTGTCACCCGTCCCCCGCTGTCCTGTGACACCCTATACCTGCTGTATTCCTGTGCCCTACAGATAAGGGGTAACGCTGTCACCCGTCCCCCGCTGTCCTGTGACACCCTATACCTGCTGTATTCCTGTGTCCTACAGATAAGAGGTAATGCTGTCACCCGTCCCCCGCTGTCCTGTGACACCCTGTACCTGCTGTATTCCTGTATCCTACAGATAAGGGGTAACGCTGTCACCTGTCCCCCGCTGTCCTGTGACACCCTATACCTGCTGTATTCCTGTGCCCTACAGATAAGAGGTAACGCTGTCACCCTTCCCCCGCTGTCCTGTGACACCCTATACCTGCTGTATTCCTGTGTCCTACAGATAAGGGGTAACGCTGTCACCCGTCCCCCGCTGTCCTGTGACACCCTATACCTGCTGTATACCTGTGTCCTACAGATAAGGGGTAACGCTGTTACCCGTCCCCTGCTGTCCTGTGACACCCTATACCTGCTGTATTCCTGTGACCTACAGATAAGGGGTAACGCTGTCACCCATCCCCCGCTGTCCTGTGACACCCTATACCTGCTGTATACCTGTGTCCTACAGATAAGGGGTAACGCTGTAACCCGTCCCCCGCTGTCCTGTGACACCCTATACCTGCTGTATTCCTGTGTCCTACAGATAAGGGGTAACGCTGTCACCCGTCCCCCGCTGTCCTGTGACACCCTATACTTGCTGTATTCCTGTGTCCTACAGATAAGGGGTAACGCTGTCATCCATCCCCCGTTGTCCTGTAACACCCTATACCTGCTGTATTCCTGTGTCCTACAGATAAGGGGTAACGCTGTCACCCGTCCCCCGCTGTCCTGTGACACCCCTATACCTGCTGTATTCCTGTGTCCTACAGATAAGGTGTAACACTGTCACCCGTCCCCCGCTGTCCTGTGACACCCTATACCTGCTGTATTCCTGTGCCCCACAGATAAGGGGTAACGCTGTCACCCGTCCCCCGCTGTCCTGTGACACCATATACCTGCTGTATTCCTGTGTCCTACAGATAAGGGGTAACGCTGTCACCCGTCCCCCGCTGTCCTGTGACACCATATACCTGCTGTATTCCTGTGTCCTACAGATAAGGGGTAACGCTGTCACCCGTCTCCCGCTGTCCTGTGACACCCTATACCTGCTGTATTCCTGTGTCCTACAAATAAGGTGTAACGCTGTCACCCGTCCCCCGCTGTCCTGTGACACCCTATACCTGCTGTATTCCTGTGTCCTACAGATAAGGTGTAACGCTGTCACCCGTCCCCCGCTGTCCTGTGACACCCCTATACCTGCTGTATTCCTGTGCCCTACAGATAAGGTGTAACGCTGTCACCCGTCCCCCGCTGTCCTGTGACACCATATACCTGCTGTATTCCTGTGTCCTACAGATAAGGGGTAACGCTGTCACCCGTCTCCCGCTGTCCTGTGACACCATATACCTGCTGTATTCCTGTGTCCTACAGATAAGGGGTAACGCTGTCACCCGTCTCCCGCTGTCCTGTGACACCATATACCTGCTGTATTCCTGTGTCCTACAGATAAGGGGTAACGCTGTCACCCGTCCCCCGCTGTCCTGTACACCCTATACCTGCTGTATTCCTGTGTCCTACAGATAAGAGGTAACGCTGTCACCCGTCCCCCGCTGTCCTGTGACACCCTATACCTGCTGTATTCCTGTGTCCTACAGATAAGGGGTAACGCTGTCACCCGTCCCCCGCTGTCCTGTGACACCCCTATACCTGCTGTATTCCTGTGTCTTACAGACAAGGGGTAACGCTGTCACCTGTCCCCCGCTGTCCTGTGACACCCTATACCTGGTGTATTCCTGTGTCCTACAGATAAGGGGTAACGCTGTCACCCGTCCCCCGCTGTCCTGTGACACCCTATACCTGCTGTATTCCTGTGTCCTACAGATAAGGGGTAACGCTGTCACCCGTCCCCCGCTGTCCTGTGACACCCTATACCTGGTGTATTCCTGTGTCCTACAGATAAGGGGTAACGCTGTCACCCGTCCCCCGCTGTCCTGTGACACCCTATACCTGCTGTATTCCTGTGTCCTACAGATAAGGGGTAACGCTGTCACCCGTCCCCCGCTGTCCTGTGACACCCTATACCTGCTGTATTCCTGTGTCCTACAGATAAGGGGTAACGCTGTCACCCGTCCCCCGCTGTCCTGTGACACCCTATACCTGCTGTATTCCTGTGTCCTACAGATAAGGGGTAACGCTGTCACCCGTCCCCCGCTGTCCTGTGACACCATATACCTGCTGTATTCCTGTGCCCTACAGATAAGGTGTAACGCTGTCACCCGTCCCCCGCTGTCCTGTGACACCCCTATACCTGCTGTATTCCTGTGTCCTACAGATAAGGTGTAACACTGTCACCCGTCCCCCGCTGTCCTGTGACACCCTATACCTGCTGTATTCCTGTGTCCTACAGATAAGGGGTAACGCTGTCACCCGTCCCCCGCTGTCCTGTGACACCCTATACCTGCTGTATTCCTGTGTCCTACAGATAAGGGGTAACGCTGTCACCCGTCCCCCGCTGTCCTGTGACACCCTATACCTGCTGTATTCCTGTGCCCTACAGATAAGAGGTAACGCTGTCACCCGTCCCCCGCTGTCCTGTGACACCCTATACCTGCTGTATTCCTGTGTCCTACAGATAAGGGGTAACGCTGTCACCCGTCCCCCGCTGTCCTGTGACACCCTATACCTGCTGTATTCCTGTGTCCTACAGATAAGGGGTAACGCTGTCACCCGTCCCCCGCTGTCCTGTGACACCATATACCTGCTGTATACCTGTGTCCTACAGATAAGGGGTAACGCTGTCCCCCGTCCCCCGCTGTCCTGTACACCCTATACCTGCTGTATTCCTGTGTCCTACAGATAAGGGGTAATGCTGTCACCCGTCCCCCGCTGTCCTGTGACACCCTATACCTGCTGTATTCCTGTGTCCTACAGATAAGGGGTAACGCTATCACCCGTCCCCCGCTGTCCTGTGACACCCTATACCTGCTGTATTCCTGTGTCCTACAGATAAGGGGTAACGCTGTCACCTGTCCCCCGCTGTCCTGTGACACCCTATACCTGCTGTATTCCTGTGTCCTACAGATAAGGGGTAACGCTGTCACCCGTCCCCCGCTGTCCTGTGACACCCTATACCTGCTGTCCTACAGATAAGGGGTAACGCTGTCACCCGTCCCCCGCTGTCCTGTGACACCCCTATACCTGCTGTATTCCTGTGTCCTACAGATAAGGGGTAACGCTGTCACCCGTCCCCCGCTGTCCTGTGACACCCTATACCTGCTGTATTCCTGTGTCCTACAGATAAGGGGTAACGCTGTCACCCGTCCCCCGCTGTCCTGTGACACCCTATACCTGCTGTATTCCTGTGTCCTACAGATAAGGGGTAACGCTGTCACCCGTCCCCCGCTGTCCTGTGACACCCTATACCTGCTGTATTCCTGTGTACTACAGATAAGGGGTAACGCTGTCACCCGTCCCCCGCTGTCCTGTGACACCCTATACCTGCTGTATTCCTGTGCCCTACAGATAAGGTGTAACGCTGTCACCCGTCCCCCGCTGTCCTGTGACACCCTATACCTGCTGTATTCCTGTGTCCTACAGATAAGGGGTAACGCTGTCATCCATCCCCCGCTGTCCTGTGACACCCTATACCTGCTGTATTCCTGTGTCCTACAGATAAGGGGTAACGCTGTCACCCGTCCCCTGCTGTCCTGTGACACCCTATACCTGCTGTATTCCTGTGTACTACAGATAAGGGGTAACGCTGTCACCCGTCCCCCGCTGTCCTGTGACACCCTATACCTGCTGTATTCCTGTGTCCTACAGATAAGGGGTAACGCTGTCACCCGTCCCCCGCTGTCCTGTGACACCCTATACCCGCTGTATTCCTGTGTCCTACAGATAAGGGGTAACGCTGTCCCCCGCTGTCCTGTGACACCCTATACCTGCTGTATTCCTGTGTCCTACAGATAAGGGGTAACGCTGTCACCCGTCCCCCGCTGTCCTGTGACACCCTATACCTGCTGTATCCCTGTGTCCTACAGATAAGGGGTAACGCTGTCACCCGTCCCCCGCTGTCCTGTGACACCCTATACCTGCTGTATTCCTGTGTCCTACAGATAAGGGGTAATGCTGTCACCCGTCCCCCGCTGTCCTGTGACACCCTATACCTGCTGTATTCCTGTGTCCTACAGATAAGGTGTAACGCTGTCACCCGTCCCCCGCTGTCCTGTGACACCCTATACCTACTGTATTCCTGTGTCCTACAGATTAGGGGTAACGCTGTCACCCGTCCCCCGCTGTCCTGTGACACCCCATACCTGCTGTATTCCTGTGTCCTACAGATAAGGGGTAACGCTGTCACCTGTCCCCCGCTGTCCTGTGACACCCCTATACCTGCTGTATTCCTGGTGTCCTACAGATAAGGGGTAACGCTGTCACCCGTCCCCCGCTGTCCTGTGACACCCTATACCTGCTGTATTCCTGTGTCCTACAGATAAGGTGTAACGCCGTCACCCGTCCTCCGCTGTCCTATGACACCCTATACCTGCTGTATTCCTGTGTACTACAGATAAGGGGTAACGCTGTCACCCGTCCCCCGCTGTCCTGTGACACCCTATACCTGCTGTCCTACAGATAAGGGGTAACGCTGTCACCCGTCCCCCGCTGTCCTGTGACACCCTATACCTGCTGTATTCCTGTGTCCTACAGATAAGGTGTAACGCTGTCACCCGTCCCCCGCTGTCCTGTGACACCCTATACCTGCTGTATTCCTGTGTCCTACAGATAAGGTGTAACGCTGTCACCCGTCCCCCGCTGTCCTGTGACACCCTATACCTGCTGTATTCCTGTGTCCCACAGATAAGGGGTAACGCTGTCACCCGTTCCCCGCTGTCCTGTGACACCCTATATCTGCTGTATTCCTGTGTCCTACAGATAAGGGGTAACGCTGTCACCCGTCCCCTGCTGTCCTGTGACACCCTATACCTGCTGTATTCCTGTGTCCCACAGATAAGGGGTAACGCTGTCACCCGTCCCCCGCTGTCCTGTGACACCCTATACCTGCTGTATTCCTGTGTCCCACAGATAAGGGGTAACACTGTCACCTGTCCCCTGCTGTCCTGTGACACCCTATACCTGCTGTATTCCTGTGTCCTACAGATAATAAGAATTTACTTACCGATAATTCTATTTCTCGTAGTCCGTAGTGGATGCTGGGAACTCCGTAAGGACCATGGGGAATAGCGGCTCCGCAGGAGACTGGGCACAAAAGTAAAAGCTTTAGGACTACCTGGTGTGCACTGGCTCCTCCCCCTATGACCCTCCTCCAAGCCTCAGTTAGGATACTGTGCCCGGACGAGCGTACACAATAAGGAAGGATTTTGAATCCCGGGTAAGACTCATACCAGCCACACCAATCACACCGTACAACCTGTGATCTGAACCCAGTTAACAGCATGATAACGGAAGGAGCCTCTAGAAAAGATGGCTCACAACAATAATAACCCGATTTTTGTAACAATAACTATGTACAAGTAATGCAGACAATCCGCACTTGGGATGGGCGCCCAGCATCCACTACGGACTATGAGAAATAGAATTATCGGTAAGTAAATTCTTATTTTCTCTAACGTCCTAGTGGATGCTGGGGACTCCGAAAGGACCATGGGGATTATACCAAAGCTCCCAAACGGGCGGGAGAGTGCGGATGACTCTGCAGCACCGAATGAGAGAACTCCAGGTCCTCCTCAGCCAGGGTATCAAATTTGTAGAATTTAGCAAACGTGTTTGCCCCTGACCAAGTAGCTGCTCGGCAAAGTTGTAAAGCCGAGACCCCTCGGGCAGCCGCCCAAGATGAGCCCACTTTCCTTGTGGAATGGGCTTTTACAAATTTTGGCTGTGGCAGGCCTGCCACAGAATGTGCAAGCTGAATTGTACTACAAATCCAACGAGCAATAGTCTGCTTAGAAGCAGGAGCACCCAGCTTGTTGGGTGCATACAGGATAAACAGCGAGTCAGATTTTCTGACTCCAGCCGTCCTGGAAACATATTTTCAGGGCCCTGACTACGTCCAGCAACTTGGAGTCCTCCAAGTCCCTAGTAGCCGCAGGTACCACAATAGGCTGGTTCAAGTGAAACGCTGAAACCACCTTAGGGAGAAATTGAGGACGAGTCCTCAATTCTGCCCTGTCCGTATGAAAAATTAGGTAAGGGCTTTTATAGGATAAAGCCACCAATTCTGAGACACGCCTAGCTGAAGCCAGGGCTAACAGCATTACCACTTTCCATGTGAGATATTTTAAGTCCACAGTGGTGAGTGGTTCAAACCAATGTGATTTTAGGAACCCCAAAACTACATTGAGATCCCAAGGTGCCACTGGAGGCACAAAAGGAGGCTGTATATGCAGTACCCCCTTGACAAACGTCTGAACTTCAGGAACTGAAGCCAGTTCTTTCTGGAAGAAAATCGACAGGGCCGAAATTTGAACCTTAATGGACCCTAATTTTAGGCCCATAGACCGTCCTGTTTGCAGGAAATGCAGGAAACGACCCAGTTGAAATTCCTCTGTAGGGGCCTTCCTGGCCTCACACCACGCAACATATTTACGCCAAATACGGTGATAATGTTGCACGGTTACATCCTTCCTGGCTTTGATCAGGGTAGGGATGACTTCATCCGGAATGCCTTTTTCCTTCAGGATCCGGCGTTCAACCGCCATGCCGTCAAACGCAGCCGCGGTAAGTCTTGGAACAGACAGGGTCCCTGCTGGAGCAGGTCCTTTCTTAGAGGTAGAGGCCACGGGTCCTCCGTGAGCATCTCTTTTAGTTCCGGGTACCAAGTCCTTCTTGGCCAATCCGGAGCCACGAGTATAGTCCTTACTCCTCTCCTTCTTATGATTCTCAGTACCTTGGGTATGAGAGGCAGAGGAGGGAACACATATACTGACTGGTACACCCACGGTGTTACCAGAGCGTCCACAGCTATTGCCTGAGGGTCCCTTGACCTGGCGCAATATCCGTCTAGTTTTTTGTTGAGGCGGGACGCCATCATGTCCACCTTTGGTTTTTCCCAACGGTTCACAATCGTGTGGAAGACTTCTGGGTGAAGTCCCCACTCCCCCGGGTGGAGGTCGTGTCTGCTGAGGAAGTCTGCTTCCCAGTTGTCCACTCCCGGAATGAACACTGCTGACAGTGCTATCACATGATTTTCCGCCCAGCGAAGAATCCTTGCAACCTCTGCCATTGCCCTCCTGCTTCTTGTGCCGCCCTGTCTGTTTATGTGGGCGACTGCCGTGATGTTGTCCGACTGGATCAACACCGGCTGACCCTGAAGCAGAGGCCTTGCTTGACTTAGGGCATTGTAAATGGCCCTTAGTTCCAGGATATTTATGTGAAATGACGTTTCCATGCTTGACCACAAGCCCTGGAAATTTCTTCCCTGTGTGACTGCTCCCCAGCCTCTCAGGCTGGCATCCGTGGTCACCAGGACCCAGTCCTGAATGCCGAATCTGCGGCCCTCTAGAAGATGAGCACTCTGCAACCACCACAGGAGGGACACCCTTGTCCTTGGAGACAGGGTTATCCGCTGATGCATCTGAAGATGCGATCCGGACCATTTGTCCAGCAGATCCCACTGAAAAGTTCTTGCGTGGAATCTGCCGAATGGAATCGCTTCGTAAGAAGCCACCATTTTTCCCAGGACCCTTGTGCATTGATGCACTGACACTTGGCCTGGTTTTAGGAGGTTCCTGACTAGCTCGGATAACTCCCTGGCTTTCTCCTCCGGGAGAAACACCTTTTTCTGGACTGTGTCCAGAATCATCCCTAGGAACAGCAGACGCGTCGTCGGAATCAGCTGTGATTTTGGAATATTTAGAATCCACCCGTGCTGTCGTAGTACTACTTGAGATAGTGCTACTACGTCCTCTAACTGTTCCCTGGACCTTGCCCTTATCAGGAGATCGTCCAAGTAAGGGATAATTAAGACGCCTTTTCTTCGAAGAAGAATCATCATTTCGGCCATTACCTTGGTAAAGACCCGGGGTGCCGTGGACAATCCAAACGGCAGCGTCTGAAACTGATAGTGACAGTTCTGTACCACAAACCTGAGGTACCCTTGGTGAGAAGGGCAAATTGGGACATGGAGGTAAGCATCCTTGATGTCCAGAGACACCATATAGTCCCCTTCTTCCAGGTTCGCTATCACTGCTCTGAGTGACTCCATCTTGAATTTGAACCTTTGTATGTAAGTGTTCAAGGATTTCAGATTTAAAATAGGTCTCACCGAGCCGTCCGGCTTCGGTACCACAAACAGCGTGGAATAATACCCCTTTCCCTGTTGTAGGAGGGGTACCTTGATTATCACCTGCTGGGAATACAGCTTGTGAATGGCTTCCAATATCGCCTCCCTGTCGGAGGGAGACGTTGGTAAAGCAGACTTCAGGAACCGGCGAGGGGGAGACGTCTCGAATTCCAATTTGTACCCCTGAGATACTACCTGCAGGATCCAGGGGTCCACTTGCGAGTGAGCCCACTGCGCGCTGAAATTATTGAGACGACACCCCACCGTACCTGAGTCCGCTTGTAAGGCCCCAGCGTCATGCTGAGGACTTGGCAGAAGCGGGGGAGGGCTTCTGTTCCTGGGAAGAGGCTGCCTGCTGCAGTCTTTTTCCCCTTCCTCTGCCCCGGGGCAGATATGAGTGGCCTTTTGCCCGCTTGCCCTTATGGGGACGAAAGGACTGAGCCTGAAAAGACGGTGTCTTTTTCTGCTGAGAGGTGACCTGGGGTAAAAAGGTGGATTTCCCAGCCGTTGCCGTGGCCACCAGGTACGATAGACCAACCCCAAATAACTCTTCCCCTTTATACGGCAATACTTCCATATGCCGTTTGGAATCCGCATCACCTGACCACTGCAGCGTCCATAACCCTCTTCTGGCAGAAATGGACAGCGCACTTACTCTTGATGCCAGAGTGCAAATATCCCTCTGTACATCTCGCATATATAGAAATGCATCCTTTAAATGCTCTATAGTCAATAATATACTGTCCCTGTCCAGGGTATCAATATTTTCAGTCAGGGAATCCGACCAAGCCACCCCAGCACTGCACATCCAGGCTGAGGCGATTGCTGGTCGCAGTATAACACCAGTATGTGTGTATATACTTTTTAGGATATTTTCCAGCTTCCTATCAGCTGGCTCCTTGAGGGCGGCCGTATCAGGAGACGGTAACGCCACTTGTTTTGATAAGCGTGTGAGCGCCTTATCTACCCTAGGGGGTGTTTCCCAACGCGCCCTAACCTCTGGCGGGAAAGGGTATAATGCCAATAATTTTTTAGAAATTAGCAGTTTTTTATCGGGGGAAACCCACGCTTCATCACACACCTCATTTAATTCATCTGATTCAGGAAAAACTACGGGTAGTTTTTTCACACCCCACATAATACCCTTTTTTTGTGGTACTTGTAGTATCAGAAATGTTCAAAACCTCCTTCATTGCCGTGATCATGTAACGTGTGGCCCTACTGGAAAACACGTTTGTTTCCTCACCGTCGACACTGGAGTCAGTGTCCGTGTCTGGGTCTGTGTCGACCATCTGAGGTAACGGGCGCTTTAGAGCCCCTGACGGTGTTTGAGACGCCTGGACAGGTAATAACTGATTTGCCGGCTGTCTCATGTCGTCAACAGTCTTTTGTAAAGTGCTGACGCTATCACGTAATTCCTTCCATAAGACCATCCAGTCAGGTGTCGACTCCCTAGGGGGTGACATCACTATTACAGGCAATTGCTCCGCCTCCATACCATTTTCCTCCTCATACATGTCGACACAACGTACCGACACAGCACACACACAGGGAATGCTCTGATAGAGGACAGGACCCCACTAGCCCTTTGGGGAGACAGAGGGAGAGTTTGCCAGCACACACCAGAGCGCTATATATATTTATATATATATACATACAGGGATAACCTTATATAAGTGTTTTTCCCTTATATAGCTGCTGTATTGATTAATCTGCCAAATTAGTGCCCCCCCTCTTGTTTTACCCTGCTTCTGTAGTGCAGGACTGCAGGGGAGAGTCAGGGAGACGTCCTTCCAGCGGAGCTGTGAGGGAAAATGGCGCTTGTGTGCTGAGGAGATAGGCTCCGCCCCCTTCTCGGCAGCCTTTCTCCCGCTTTTTTAAGGAAAAACTGGCAGGGGTTAAATGCATCCATATAGCCCAGGAGCTATATGTGATGTATTTTTCGCCATCTAAGGTGTTTTTATTGCGTCTCAGGGCGCCCCCCCCCCAGCGCCCTGCACCCTCAGTGACCGGAGTGTGAAGTGTGCTGAGAGCAATGGCGCACAGCTGCGGTGCTGTGCGCTACCTTATTGAAGACAGGACGTCTTCTGCCGCCGATTTCCCGGACCTCTTCTGTCTTCTGGCTCTGTAAGGGGGCCGGCGGCGCGGCTCTGGGACCCATCCATGGCTGGGCCTGTGATCGTCCCTCTGGAGCTAATGTCCAGTAGCCTAAGAAGCCCAATCCACTCTGCACGCAGGTGAGTTCGCTTCTTCTCCCCTTAGTCCCTCGATGCAGTGAGCCTGTTGCCAGCAGGTCTCACTGAAAATAAAAAACCTATACTTAAACTTTTTCACTAAGCAGCTCAGGAGAGCCACCTAGTGTGCACCCTTCTCGTTCGGGCACAAAAATCTAACTGAGGCTTGGAGGAGGGTCATAGGGGGAGGAGCCAGTGCACACCAGGTAGTCCTAAAGCTTTTACTTTTGTGCCCAGTCTCCTGCGGAGCCGCTATTCCCCATGGTCCTTACGGAGTTCCCAGCATCCACTAGGACGTCAGAGAAAAGGGGTAACGCTGTCACCCGTCCCCCGCTGTCCTGTGACACCCCTATACCTGCTGTATTCCTGTGTCCTACAGATAAGGGGTAACGCTGTCACCCATCCCCCGCTGTCCTGTGACACCCCTATACCTGCTGTATTCCTGTGTCCTACAGATACGGGGTAACGCTGTCACCCGTCCCCCGCTGTCCTGTGACACCCTATACCTGCTGTATTCCTGTGTCCTACAGATAAGGGGTAACGCTGTCACCCGTCCCCCGCTGTCCTGTGACACCCTATACCTGCTGTATTCCTGTGTCCTACAGATAAGGGGTAACGCTGTCACCCGTCCCTCGCTGCCCTGTGACACCCCTATACCTGCTGTATTCCTGTGTCCTACAGATAAGGGGTAACGCTGTCACCCGTCCCCCGCAGTCCTGTGACACCCTATACCTGCTGTATACCTGTGTCCTACAGATAAGGGGTAACGCTGTCACCTGTCCCCCGCTGTCCTGTGACACCCTATACCTGCTGTATTCCTGTGCCCTACAGATAAGGGGTAACGCTGTCACCCGTCCCCCGCTGTCCTGTGACACCCTATACCTGCTGTATTCCTGTGTCCTACAGATAAGGGGTAACGCTGTCACCCGTCCCCCGCTGTCCTGTGACACCCTATACCTGCTGTATTCCTGTGTCCTACAGATAAGGTGTAACGCTGTCACCCGTCCCCCGCTGTCCTGTGACACCCCTATACCTGCTGTATTCCTGTGTCCTACAGATAAGGGGTAACGCTGTCACCCGTCCCCTGCTGTCCTGTGACACCCCTATACCTGCTGTATTCCTGTGTCCTACAGATAAGGGGTAACGCTGTCACCCGTCCCCCGCTGTCCTGTGACACCCTATACCTGCTGTATTCCTGTGTCCTACAGATAAGGGGTAACGCTGTCACCCATCCCCTCTGTCCTGTGACACCCTATACCTGCTGTATTCCTGTGTCCTACAGATAAGGGGTAACGCTGTCACCCGTCCCCCGCTGTCCTGTGACACCCTATACCTGCTGTATTCCTGTGTCCTACAGATAAGGGGAAACGCTGTCACTCGTCCCCCGCTGTCCTGTGACACCCTATACCTGCTGTATTCCTGTGCCCTACAGATAAGGGGTAACGCTGTCACCCGTCCCCCGCTGTCCTGTACACCCCTATACCTGCTGTATTCCTGTGTCCTACAGATAAGGGGTAACGCTGTCACCCGTCCCCCGCTGTCCTGTGACACCCTATACCTGCTGTATTCCTGTGTCCTACAGATAAGGGGTAACGCTGTCACCCGTCCCCCGCTGTCCTGTGACACCCTATACCTGCTGTATTCCTGTGTCCTACAGATAAGGGGTAACGCGGTCACCCGTCCCCCGCTGTCCTGTGACACCCCTATACCTGCTGTATTCCTGTGTCCTACAGATAAGGGGTAACGCTGTCACCCGTCCCCTGCTGTCCTGTGACACCCTATACCTGCTGTATTCCTGTGTCCTACAGATAAGGGGTAACGCTGTCACCCGTCCCCCGCTGTCCTGTGACACCCTATACCTGCTGTATTCCTGTGTCCTACAGATAAGGGGTAACGCTGTCACCCATCCCCTCTGTCCTGTGACACCCTATACCTGCTGTATTCCTGTGTCCTACAGATAAGGGGTAACGCTGTCACCCGTCCCCCGCTGTCCTGTGACACCCTATACCTGCTGTATTCCTGTGTCCTACAGATAAGGGGTAACGCTGTCACCCGTCCTCCGCTGTCCTGTGACACCCCTATACCTGCTGTATTCCTGTGTCCTACAGATAAGGGGTAACGCTGTCACCCGTCCCCCGCTGTCCTGTGACACCCTATACCTGCTGTATTCCTGTGTCCTACAGATAAGGGGTAACGCTGTCACCCGTCCCCCGCTGTCCTGTGACACCCTATACCTGCTGTATTCCTGTGTCCTACAGATAAGGTGTAACGCTGTCACCCGTCCCCCGCTGTCCTGTGACACCCTATACCTGCTATATTCCTGTGTACTACAGATAAGGGGTAACGCTGTCACCCGTCCCCCGCTGTCCTCTGACACCCTATACCTGCTGTATTCCTGTGTCCTACAGATAAGGGGTAACGCTGTCACTCGTCCCCCGCTGTCCTGTGACACCCTATACCTGCTGTATTCCTGTGCCCTACAGATAAGGGGTAACGCTGTCACCCGTCCCCCGCTGTCCTGTGACACCCTATACCTGCTGTATTCCTGTGTCCTACAGATAAGGGGTAACGCTGTCACCCGTCCCCCGCTGTCCTGTGACACCCTATACCTGCTGTATTCCTGTGCCCTACAGATAAGGGGTAACGCTGTCACCCGTCCCCCGCTGTCCTGTGACACCCTATACCTGCTGTATTCCTGTGTCCTACAGATAAGGGGTAACGCCGTCACCCGTCCCCCGCTGTCCTGTGACACCCTATACCTGCTGTATTCCTGTGTCCTACAGATAAGGGGTAACGCCGTCACCCGTCCCCCGCTGTCCTGTGACACCCTATACCTGCTGTATTCCTGTGTCCTACAGATAAGGGGTAACGCTGTCACCACTCTCCCGCTGTCCTGTACACCCCTATACCTGCAGTATTCCTGTGTCCTACAGATAAGGGGTAACGCTGTCACCCGTCCCCCGCTGTCCTGTGACACCCTATACCTGCTGTATTCCTGTGTCCTACAGATAAGGGGTAACGCTGTCACCCGTCCCCCGCTGTCCTGTGACACCCTATACCTGCTGTATTCCTGTGTCCTACAGATAAGGGGTAACGCTGTCACCTGTCCCCCGCTGTCCTGTGACACCCTATACCTGCTGTATTCCTGTGCCCTACAGATAAGGGGTAACGCTGTCACCCGTCCCCCGCTGTCCTGTGACACCCTATACCTGCTGTATTCCTGTGTCCTACAGATAAGGGGTAACGCTGTCACCCGTCCCCCGCTGTCCTGTGACACCCTATACCTGCTGTATTCCTGTGCCCTACAGATAAGGGGTAACGCTGTCACCCGTCCCCCGCTGTCCTGTGACACCCTATACCTGCTGTATTCCTGTGTCCTACAGATAAGGGGTAACGCTGTCACCCGTCCCCTGCTGTCCTGTGACACCCTATACCTGCTGTATTCCTGTGTCCTACAGATAAGGGGTAACGCTGTCACCCGTCCCCCGCTGTCCTGTGACACCCTATACCTGCTGTATACCTGTGTCCTACAGATAAGGGGTAACGCTGTCACCCGTCCCCCGCTGTCCTGTGACACCCTATACTTGCTGTATTCCTGTGCCCTACAGATAAGGGGTAACGCTGTCACCCGTCCCCCGCTGTCCTGTGACACCTTATACCTGCTGTATTCCTGTGCCCTACGATAAGGGGTAACGCTGTCACCCGTCCCCCGCTGTCCTGTGACACCCTATACCTGCTGTATTCCTGTGTCCTACAGATAAGGGGTAACGCTGTCACCCGTCCCCCGCTGTCCTGTGACACCCTATACCTGCTGTATTCCTGTGTCCTACAGATAAGGGATAACGCTGTCACCCGTCCCCCGCTGTCCTGTGACACCCTATACCTGCTGTATACCTGTGTCCTACAGATAAGGGGTAACGCTGTCACCCGTCCCCCGCTGTCCTGTGACACCCTATACCTGCTGTATTCCTGTGTCCTACAGATAAGGGGTAACGCTGTCACCCGTCCCCCGCTGTCCTGTGACACCCTATACCTGCTGTATTCCTGTGTCCTACAGATAAGGGGTAACGCTGTCACCCGTCCCCCGCTGTCCTGTGACACCCTATACCTGCTGTATACCTGTGTCCTACAGATAAGGGGTAACGCTGTTACCCGTCCCCTGCTGTCCTGTGACACCCTATACCTGCTGTATTCCTGTGACCTACAGATAAGGGGTAACGCTGTCACCCATCCCCCGCTGTCCTGTGACACCCCTATACCTGCTGTATTCCTGTGTCCTACAGATAAGGGGTAACGCCGTCACCCATCCCCCGCTGTCCTGTGACACCCCTATACCTGCTGTATTCCTGTGTCCTACAGATAAGGGGTAACGCTGTCACCCGTCCCCCGCTGTCCTGTACACCCCTATACCTGCTGTATTCCAGTGTCCTACAGATAAGGGGTAACGCTGTCACCCGTCCCCCGCTGTCCTGTGTCACCCTATACCTGCTGTATTCCTGTGTCCTACAGATAAGGGGTAACGCTGTTACCCGTCCCCCGCTGTCCTGTGACACCCTATACCTGCTGTATTCCTGTGTCCTACAGATAAGGGGTAACGCTGTCACCCGTCCCCCGCTGTCCTGTGACACCCTATACCTGCTGTATTCCTGTGTCCTACAGATAAGGGGTAACGCCGTCACCCATCCCCCGCTGTCCTGTGACACCCTATACCTGCTGTATTCCTGTGTCCTACAGATAAGAGGTAACGCTGTCACCCGTCCCCCGCTGTCCTGTACACCCTATACCTGCTGTATTCCTGTGCCCTACAGATAAGGGGTAACGCTGTCACCCGTCCCCCGCTGTTCTGTGACACCCTATACCTGCTGTATTCCTGTGTCCTACAGATAAGGGGTAACGCTGTCACCCGTCCCCC
The DNA here is from genome assembly GCF_028390025.1 of Pseudophryne corroboree. Classification (NCBI taxonomy): domain Eukaryota; kingdom Metazoa; phylum Chordata; class Amphibia; order Anura; family Myobatrachidae; genus Pseudophryne; species Pseudophryne corroboree. The sequence goes on along the minus strand of NC_086447.1, from coordinate 1,718,402 downwards.
GCTGTCCTGTGACACCCTATACCTGCTGTATTCCTGTGTCCTACAGATGAGGCGTAACGCTGTCACCCGTCCCCCGCTGTCCTGTGACACCCCATACCTGCTGTATTCCTGTGTCCTACAGATAAGGGGTAACGCTGCCACCCGTCCCCCGCTGTCCTGTGACACCCTATACCTGCTGTATTCCTGTGTCCTACAGATAAGGGGTAACACTGTCACCCGTCCCCCGCTGTCTTGTAACACCCTATACCTGCTGTATTCCTGTGTCCTACAGATAAGGGGTAACGCTGTCACCCGTCCCCCGCTGTCCTGTACACCCTATACCTGCTATATTCCTGTGTCCTACAGATAAGGGGTAACGCTGTCACCCGTCCCCCGCTGTCCTGTACACCTTATACCTGCTGTATTCCTGTGTCCTACAGATAAGGGGTAACGCTGTCACCCGTCCCCCGCTGTCCTGTGACACCCTATACCTGCTGTATTCATGTGTCCTACAGATAAGGGGTAACGCTGTAACCCGTCCCCCGCTGTCCTGTGACACCCTGTAGCTGCTGTATTCCTGTGTACTACAGACAAGGGGTAACGCTGTCACCCGTCCCCCGCTGTCCTGTGACACCCTATACCTGCTGTATTCCTGTGTCCTACAGATAAGGGGTAAAGCTGTCACCCGTCCCCCGCTGTCCTGTGACACCCTATACCTGCTGTATTCCTGTGTCCTACAGATAAGGGGTAACGCTGTCACCCGTCACCCGCTGTCCTGTGACACCCTATACCTGCTGTATTCCTGTGTCCTACAGATAAGGGGTAACGCTGTCACCCGTCCCCTCTGTCCTGTGACACCCTATACCTGCTGTATTCCTGTGTCCTACAGATAAAGGGTAACGCTGTCACCCGTCCCCCGCTGTCCTGTGACACCCTATACCTGCTGTATTCCTGTGTCCTACAGATAAGGGGTAACGCTGTCACCCGTCCCCCGCTGTCCTGTGACACCCTATACCTGCTGTATTCCTGTGTCCTACAGATAAGGGGTAACGCTGTCACCTGTCCCCCGCTGTCCTGTGACACCCTATACCTGCTGTATTCCTGTGTCCTACAGATAAAGGGTAACGCTGTCACCCGTCCCCCGTTGTCCTGTGACACCCTATACCTGCTGTATTCCTGTGTCCTACAGATAAGGGGTAACGCTGTCACCTGTCCCCCGCTGTCCTGTGACACCCTATACCTGCTGTATTCCTGTGTCCTACAGATAAGGGGTAACGCTGTCACCCGTCCCCCGCTGTCCTGTGACACCCTATACCTGCTGTATTCCTGTGTCCTACAGATAAGGTGTAACGCTGTCACCCGTCCCCCGCTGTCCTGTGACACCCCTATACCTGCTGTATTCCTGTGTCCTACAGATAAGGGGTAACGCTGTCACCTGTCCCCCGCTGTCCTGTGACACCCTATACCTGCTGTATTCCTGTGTCCTACAGATAAGGGGTAACGCTGTCACCTGTCCCCCGCTGTCCTGTACACCCCTATACCTGCTGTATACCTGTGCATTACAGATAAGGGGTAACGCTGTCACCCGTCCCCCGCTGTCCTGTGACACCCTATACCTGCTGTATTCCTGTGCCCTACAGATAAGGGGTAACGCTGTCACCCGTCCCTCGCTGCCCTGTGACACCCCTATACCTGCTGTATTCCTGTGTCCTACAGATAAGGGGTAACGCTGTCACCCATCCCCTGCTGTCCTGTGACACCCTATACCTGCTGTATTCCTGTGTCCTACAGATAAGGGGTAACGCTGTCACCTGTCCCCCGCTGTCCTGTGACACCCTATACCTGCTGTATACCTGTGTCCTACAGATAAGGGGTAACACTGTCACCCGTCCCCCGCTGTCCTGTGACACCCTATACCTGCTGTATTCCTGTGTCCTACAGATAAGGGGTAACACTGTCACCCGTCCCCCGCTGTCCTGTGACACCCTATACCTGCTGTATTCCTGTGTCCTACAGATAAGGGGTAACGCTGTCACCCGTCCCCCGCTGTCCTGTGACACCCTATACCTGCTGTATACCTGTGTCCTACAGATAAGGGGTAACGCTGTCACCCGTCCCCCGCTGTCCTGTGACACCCTATACCTGCTGTATTCCTGTGTCCTACAGATGAGGCGTAACGCTGTCACCCGTCCCCCGCTGTCCTGTACACCCCTATACCTGCTGTATTCCAGTGTCCTACAGATAAGGGGTAACGCTGTCACCCGTCCCCCGCTGTCCTGTGACACCCTATACCTGCTGTATTCCTGTGTCCTACAGATAAGGGGTAACGCTGTCACCCGTCCCCCGCTGTCCTGTGACACCCTATACCTGCTGTATTCCTGTGTCCTACAGATAAGGGGTAACGCTGTCACCTGTCCCCCGCTGTCCTGTGACACCCTATACCTGCTGTATTCCTGTGTCCTACAGATGAGGCTTAACGCTGTCACCCGTCCCCCGCTGTCCTGTGACACCCTATACCTGCTGTATACCTGTGTCCTACAGATAAGAGGTAATGCTGTCACCCGTCCCCCGCTGTCCTGTGACACCCTATACCTGCTGTATTCCTGTGTCCTACAGATAAGGGGTAACGCTGTCACCTGTCCCCCGCTGTCCTGTGACACCCTATACCTGCTGTATTCCTGTGTCCTACAGATGAGGCGTAACGCTGTCACCCGTCCCCCGCTGTCCTGTGACACCCCATACCTGCTGTATTCCTGTGTCCTACAGATAAGGGGTAACGCTGTCACCCGTCCCCCGCTGTCCTGTGACACCCTATACCTGCTGTATTCCTGTGTCCTACAGATAAGGGGTAACGCTGTCACCCGTCCCCCGCTGTCCTGTACACCTTATACCTGCTGTATTCCTGTGCCCTACAGATAAGGGGTAACGCTGTCACCCATCCCCCGCTGTCCTGTAACACCCTATACCTGCTGTATTCCTGTGTCCTACAGATAAGAGGTAATGCTGTCACCCGTCCCCCGCTGTCCTGTGACACCCTATACCTACTGTATTCCTGTGTCCTACAGATAAGGGGTAACGCTGTCACCTGTCCCCCGCTGTCCTGTGACACCCTATACCTGCTGTATTCCTGTGTCCTACAGATAAGGGGTAACGCTGTCACCCGTCCCCCGCTGTCCTGTGACACCCTATACCTGCTGTATTCCTGTGTCCTACAGATAAGGGGTAACGCTGTCACCTGTCCTCCGCTGTCCTGTGACACCCTATACATGCTGTATTCCTGTGTCCTACAGATAAGGGGTAACGCTGTCACCCGTCCCCCGCTGTCCTGTGACACCCTATACCTGCTATATTCCTGTGTCCTACAGATAAGGGGTAACGCTGTCACCCGTCCCCCGCTGTCCTGTGACACCCCTATACCTGCTGTATTCCTGTGTCCTACAGATAAGGGGTAACGCTGTCACCCGTCCCCCGCTGTCCTGTGACACCCTATACCTGCTGTATTCCTGTGTACTACAGATAAGGGGTAACGCTGTCATCCATCCCCCGCTGTCCTGTGACACCCTATACCTGCTGTATTCCTGTGTCCTACAGATAAGGAGTAACGCTGTCACCCATCCCCCGCTGTCCTGTACACCCTATACCTGCTGTATTCCTGTGTCCTACAGATAAGGGGTAACGCTGTCACCCGTCCCCCGCTGTCCTGTGACACCCTATACCTGCTGTATTCCTGTGTCCTACAGATAAGGTGTAACACTGTCACCCGTCCCCCGCTGTCCTGTGACACCCTATACCTGCTGTATTCCCGTGTCCTACAGATAAGGGGTAACGCTGTCACCCGTCCCCCGCTGTCCTGTGACACCCTATACCTGCTATATTCCTGTGTCCTACAGATAAGGGGTAACGCTGTCACCCGTCCCCCGCTGTCCTGTGACACCCTATACCTGCTGTATTCCTGTGTCCTACAGATAAGGGGTAACGCTGTCACCTGTCCCCCGCTGTCCTGTGACACCCTATACCTGCTGTATTCCTGTGCCCTACAGATAAGGGGTAACGCTGTCACCCGTCCCCCGCTGTCCTGTGACACCCTATACCTGCTATATTCCTGTGTCCTACAGATAAGGGGTAACGCTGTCACCCGTCCCCCGCTGTCCTGTGACACCCTATACCTGCTGTATTCCTGTGTCCTACAGATAAGGGGTAACGCTGTCACCTGTCCCCCGCTGTCCTGTGACACCCTATACCTGCTGTATTCCTGTGCCCTACAGATAAGGGGTAACGCTGTCACCCGTCCCCCGCTGTCCTGTGACACCCTATACCTGCTGTATTCCTGTGTCCTACAGATAAGGGGTAACGCTGTCACCCGTCCCCCGCTGTCCTGTGACACCCTATACCTGCTGTATTCCTGTGCCCTACAGATAAGGGGTAACGCTGTCACCCGTCCCCCGCTGTCCTGTGACACCCTATACCTGCTGTATTCCTGTGTCCTACAGATAAGGGGTAACGCTGTCACCCGTCCCCTGCTGTCCTGTGACACCCTATACCTGCTGTATTCCTGTGTCCTACAGATAAGGGGTAACGCTGTCACCCGTCCCCTGCTGTCCTGTGACACCCTATACCTGCTGTATACCTGTGTCCTACAGATAAGGGGTAACGCTGTCACCCGTCCCCCGCTGTCCTGTGACACCCTATACTTGCTGTATTCCTGTGCCCTACAGATAAGGGGTAACGCTGTCACCCGTCCCCCGCTGTCCTGTGACACCTTATACCTGCTGTATTCCTGTGCCCTACAGATAAGGGGTAACGCTGTCACCCGTCCCCCGCTGTCCTGTGACACCCTATACCTGCTGTATTCCTGTGTCCTACAGATAAGGGGTAACGCTGTCACCCGTCCCCCGCTGTCCTGTGACACCCTATACCTGCTGTATTCCTGTGTCCTACAGATAAGGGATAACGCTGTCACCCGTCCCCCGCTGTCCTGTGACACCCTATACCTGCTGTATACCTGTGTCCTACAGATAAGGGGTAACGCTGTCACCCGTCCCCTGCTGTCCTGTGACACCCTATACCTGCTGTATTCCTGTGTCCTACAGATAAGGGGTAACGCTGTCACCCGTCCCCCGCTGTCCTGTGACACCCTATACCTGCTGTATTCCTGTGTCCTACAGATAAGGGGTAACGCTGTCACCCGTCCCCCGCTGTCCTGTGACACCCTATACCTGCTGTATACCTGTGTCCTACAGATAAGGGGTAACGCTGTTACCCGTCCCCTGCTGTCCTGTGACACCCTATACCTGCTGTATTCCTGTGACCTACAGATAAGGGGTAACGCCGTCACCCATCCCCCGCTGTCCTGTGACACCCCTATACCTGCTGTATTCCTGTGTCCTACAGATAAGGGGTAACGCCGTCACCCATCCCCCGCTGTCCTGTGACACCCCTATACCTGCTGTATTCCTGTGTCCTACAGATAAGGGGTAACGCTGTCACCCGTCCCCCGCTGTCCTGTACACCCCTATACCTGCTGTATTCCAGTGTCCTACAGATAAGGGGTAACGCTGTCACCCGTCCCCCGCTGTCCTGTGACACCCTATACCTGCTGTATTCCTGTGTCCTACAGATAAGGGGTAACGCTGTTACCCGTCCCCCGCTGTCCTGTGACACCCTATACCTGCTGTATTCCTGTGTCCTACAGATAAGGGGTAACGCCGTCACCCATCCCCCGCTGTCCTGTGACACCCTATACCTGCTGTATTCCTGTGTCCTACAGATAAGAGGTAACGCTGTCACCCGTCCCCCGCTGTCCTGTACACCCTATACCTGCTGTATTCCTGTGCCCTACAGATAAGGGGTAACGCTGTCACCCGTCCCCCGCTGTTCTGTGACACCCTATACCTGCTGTATTCCTGTGTCCTACAGATAAGGGGTAACGCTGTCACCCGTCCCCCGCTGTCCTGTGACACCCTATACCTGCTGTATTCCTGTGTCCTACAGATGAGGCGTAACGCTGTCACCCGTCCCCCGCTGTCCTGTGACACCCCATACCTGCTGTATTCCTGTGTCCTACAGATAAGGGGTAACGCTGTCACCCGTCCCCCGCTGTCCTGTGACACCCTATACCTGCTGTATTCCTGTGTCCTACAGATAAGGGGTAACACTGTCACCCGTCCCCCGCTGTCTTGTAACACCCTATACCTGCTGTATTCCTGTGTCCTACAGATAAGGGGTAACGCTGTCACCCGTCCCCCGCTGTCCTGTACACCCTATACCTGCTATATTCCTGTGTCCTACAGATAAGGGGTAACGCTGTCACCCGTCCCCCGCTGTCCTGTACACCTTATACCTGCTGTATTCCTGTGTCCTACAGATAAGGGGTAACGCTGTCACCCGTCACCCGCTGTCCTGTGACACCCTATACCTGCTGTATTCCTGTGTCCTACAGATAAGGGGTAACGCTGTCACCCGTCCCCTCTGTCCTGTGACACCCTATACCTGCTGTATTCCTGTGTCCTACAGATAAAGGGTAACGCTGTCACCCGTCCCCCGCTGTCCTGTGACACCCTATACCTGCTGTATTCCTGTGTCCTACAGATAAGGGGTAACGCTGTCACCCGTCCCCCGCTGTCCTGTGACACCCTATACCTGCTGTATTCCTGTGTCCTACAGATAAGGGGTAACGCTGTCACCTGTCCCCCGCTGTCCTGTGACACCCTATACCTGCTGTATTCCTGTGTCCTACAGATAAAGGGTAACGCTGTCACCCGTCCCCCGTTGTCCTGTGACACCCTATACCTGCTGTATTCCTGTGTCCTACAGATAAGGGGTAACGCTGTCACCTGTCCCCCGCTGTCCTGTGACACCCTATACCTGCTGTATTCCTGTGTCCTACAGATAAGGGGTAACGCTGTCACCCGTCCCCCGCTGTCCTGTGACACCCTATACCTGCTGTATTCCTGTGTCCTACAGATAAGGTGTAACGCTGTCACCCGTCCCCCGCTGTCCTGTGACACCCCTATACCTGCTGTATTCCTGTGTCCTACAGATAAGGGGTAACGCTGTCACCTGTCCCCCGCTGTCCTGTGACACCCTATACCTGCTGTATTCCTGTGTCCTACAGATAAGGGGTAACGCTGTCACCTGTCCCCCGCTGTCCTGTACACCCCTATACCTGCTGTATACCTGTGCATTACAGATAAGGGGTAACGCTGTCACCCGTCCCCCGCTGTCCTGTGACACCCTATACCTGCTGTATTCCTGTGCCCTACAGATAAGGGGTAACGCTGTCACCCGTCCCTCGCTGCCCTGTGACACCCCTATACCTGCTGTATTCCTGTGTCCTACAGATAAGGGGTAACGCTGTCACCCATCCCCTGCTGTCCTGTGACACCCTATACCTGCTGTATTCCTGTGTCCTACAGATAAGGGGTAACGCTGTCACCTGTCCCCCGCTGTCCTGTGACACCCTATACCTGCTGTATACCTGTGTCCTACAGATAAGGGGTAACACTGTCACCCGTCCCCCGCTGTCCTGTGACACCCTATACCTGCTGTATTCCTGTGTCCTACAGATAAGGGGTAACGCTGTCACCCGTCCCCCGCTGTCCTGTGACACCCTATACCTGCTGTATACCTGTGTCCTACAGATAAGGGGTAACGCTGTCACCCGTCCCCCGCTGTCCTGTGACACCCTATACCTGCTGTATTCCTGTGTCCTACAGATGAGGCGTAACGCTGTCACCCGTCCCCCGCTGTCCTGTACACCCCTATACCTGCTGTATTCCAGTGTCCTACAGATAAGGGGTAACGCTGTCACCCGTCCCCCGCTGTCCTGTGACACCCTATACCTGCTGTATTCCTGTGTCCTACAGATAAGGGGTAACGCTGTCACCCGTCCCCCGCTGTCCTGTGACACCCTATACCTGCTGTATTCCTGTGTCCTACAGATAAGGGGTAACGCTGTCACCTGTCCCCCGCTGTCCTGTGACACCCTATACCTGCTGTATTCCTGTGTCCTACAGATGAGGCTTAACGCTGTCACCCGTCCCCCGCTGTCCTGTGACACCCTATACCTGCTGTATACCTGTGTCCTACAGATAAGAGGTAATGCTGTCACCCGTCCCCCGCTGTCCTGTGACACCCTATACCTGCTGTATTCCTGTGTCCTACAGATAAGGGGTAACGCTGTCACCTGTCCCCCGCTGTCCTGTGACACCCTATACCTGCTGTATTCCTGTGTCCTACAGATGAGGCGTAACGCTGTCACCCGTCCCCCGCTGTCCTGTGACACCCCATACCTGCTGTATTCCTGTGTCCTACAGATAAGGGGTAACGCTGTCACCCGTCCCCCGCTGTCCTGTGACACCCTATACCTGCTGTATTCCTGTGTCCTACAGATAAGGGGTAACGCTGTCACCCGTCCCCCGCTGTCCTGTACACCTTATACCTGCTGTATTCCTGTGCCCTACAGATAAGGGGTAACGCTGTCACCCATCCCCCGCTGTCCTGTAACACCCTATACCTGCTGTATTCCTGTGTCCTACAGATAAGAGGTAATGCTGTCACCCGTCCCCCGCTGTCCTGTGACACCCTATACCTGCTGTATTCCTGTGTCCTACAGATAAGGGGTAACGCTGTCACCTGTCCCCCGCTGTCCTGTGACACCCTATACCTGCTGTATTCCTGTGTCCTACAGATAAGGGGTAACGCTGTCACCCATCCCCCGCTGTCCTGTGACACCCTATACCTGCTGTATTCCTGTGTCCTACAGATAAGGGGTAACGCTGTCACCAGTCCCCCGCTGTCCTGTGACACCCTATACCTGCTGTATTCCTGTGCCCTACAGATAAGGGGTAACGCTGTCACCCGTCCCCCGCTGTCCTGTACACCCTATACCTGCTGTATTCCTGTGTCCTACAGATAAGGGGTAACGCTGTAACCCGTCCCCCGCTGTCCTGTGACACCCCTATACCTGCTGTATTCCTGTGTCCTACAGATAAGGGGTAACGCTGTCACCCGTTCCCCGCTGTCCTGTGACACCCTATACCTGCTGTATTCCTGTGTCCTACAGATAAGGGGTAACGCTGTCACCCGTCTCCCGCTGTCCTGTGACACCCTATACCTGCTGTATTCCTGTGTCCTACAGATAAGGGGTAACGCTGTCACCCGTCTCCCGCTGTCCTGTGACACCCTATACCTGCTGTATTCCTGTGTCCTACAGATAAGGGGTAACGCTGTCACCCGTCCCCCGCTGTCCTGTGACACCCTATACCTGCTGTATTCCTGTGTCCTACAGATAAGGGGTAACGCTGTCACCCGTCCCCCGCTGTCCTGTGACACCCTATACCTGCTGTATTCCTGTGTCCTACAGATAAGGGGTAACGCTGTCACCCGTCCCCCGCTGTCCTGTGACACCCTATACCTGCTGTATTCCTGTGCCCTACAGATAAGGGGTAACGCTGTCACCCGTCCCCCGCTGTCCTGTGACACCCCTATACCTGCTGTATTCCTGTGTCCTACAGATAAGGGGTAACGCTGTCACCCGTCCCCCGCTGTCCTGTGACACCCCTATACCTGCTGTATTCCTGTGTCCTACAGATAAGGGGTAACGCTGTCACCCGTCCCCCGCTGTCCTGTACACCCTATACCTGCTATATTCCTGTGTCCTACAGATAAGGGGTAACGCTGTTACCCGTCCCCCGCTGTCCTGTGACACCTTATACCTGCTGTATTCCTGTGTCCTACAGATAAGGGGTAACGCTGTCACCCGTCCCCCGCTGTCCTGTACACCCTATACCTGCTGTATTCCTGTGTCCTACAGATAAGGAGTAACGCTGTCACCCGTCCCCCGCTGACCTGTGACACCCTATACCTGCTGTATTCCTGTGCCCTACAGATAAGGGGTAACGCTGTCACCCGTCCCCCGCTGTCCTGTGACACCCCTATACCTGCTGTATTCCTGTGTCCTACAGATAAGGGGTAACGCTGTCACCCGTCCCCCGCTGTCCTGTGACACCCTATACCTGCTGTATTCCTGTGTCCTACAGATAAGGTGTAACGCTGTCACCCGTCCCCCGCTGACCTGTGACACCCTATACCTGCTGTATTCCTGTGCCCTACAGATAAGGGGTAACGCTGTCACCCGTCCCCCGCTGTCCTGTGACACCCTATACCTGCTGTATTCCTGTGTCCTACAGATAAGGTGTAACGCTGTCACCCGTCCCCCGCTGTCCTCTGACACCCTATACCTGCTGTATTCCTGTGTTCTACAGATAAGGGGTAACGCTGTCACCCGTCCCCCGCTGACCTGTGACACCCTATACCTGCTGTATTCCTGTGCCCTACAGATAAGGGGTAACGCTGTCACCCGTCCCCCGCTGTCCTGTGACACCCTATACCTGCTGTATTCCTGTGTCCTACAGATAAGGTGTAACGCTGTCACCCGTCCCCCGCTGTCCTCTGACACCCTATACCTGCTGTATTCCTGTGTTCTACAGATAAGGTGTAACGCTGTCACCCGTCCCCCGCTGTCCTCTGACACCCTATACCTGCTGTATTCCTGTGTTCTACAGATAAGGGGTAACGCTGTCACCCGTCCCCCGCTGACCTGTGACACCCTATACCTGCTGTATTCCTGTGCCCTACAGATAAGGGGTAACGCTGTCACCCGTCCCCCGCTGTCCTGTGACACCCTATACCTGCTGTATTCCTGTGTCCTACAGATAAGGGGTAACGCTGTCACCCGTCCCCCGCTGTCCTGTACACCCTATACCTGCTGTATACCTGTGTCCTACAGATAAGGGGTAACGCTGTCACCACTCTCCCGCTGTCCTGTGACACCCTATACCTGCTGTATTCCTGTGTCCTACAGATAAGGGGTAACGCTGTCACCCGTCCCCCGCTGTCCTGTGACACCCTATACCTGCTGTATTCCTGTGTCCTACAGATAAGGGGTAACGCTGTCACCCGTCCCCCGCTGTCCTGTGACACCCTATACCTGCTGTATTCCTGTGTCCTACAGATAAGGGGTAACGCTGTCACCCGTCCCCCGCTGTCCTGTGACACCCTATACCTGCTGTATTCCTGTGCCCTACAGATAAGGGGTAACGCTGTCACCCGTCCCCCGCTGTCCTGTGACACCCCTATACCTGCTGTATTCCTGTGTCCTACAGATAAGGGGTAACGCTGTCACCCGTCCCCCGCTGTCCTGTGACACCCCTATACCTGCTGTATTCCTGTGTCCTACAGATAAGGGGTAACGCTGTCACCCGTCCCCCGCTGTCCTGTGACACCCTATACCTGCTGTATTCCTGTGTCCTACAGATAAGGGGTAACGCTGTCACCCGTCCCCCGCTGTCTTGTACTCCCTATACCTGCTGTATTCCTGTGTCCTACAGATAAGGGGTAATGCTGTCACCCGTCCCCCGCTGTCCTGTGACACCCTATACCTGCTGTATTCCTGTGTCCTACAGATAAGGGGTAACGCTGTCACCCGTCCCCCGCTGTCCTGTGACACCCTATACCTGCTGTATTCCTGTGTCCTACAGATAAGGGGTAACGCTGTCACCCGTCCCCCGCTGTCTTGTACTCCCTATACCTGCTGTATTCCTGTGTCCTACAGATAAGGGGTAATGCTGTCACCCGTCCCCCGCTGTCCTGTGACACCCTATACCTGCTGTATTCCTGTGTCCTACAGATAAGGGGTAACGCTGTCACCCGTCCCCCGCTGTCCTGTGACACCCTATACCTGCTGTATTCCTGTGTCCTACAGATAAGGGGTAACGCTGTCACCCGTCCCCCGCTGTCCTGTGACACCCTATACCTGCTGTATTCCTGTGTCCTACAGATAAGGGGTAACGCTGTCACCTGTCCCCCGCTGTCCTGTGACACCCTATACCTGCTGTATTCCTGTGCCCTACAGATAAGGGGTAACGCTGTCACCCATCCCCCGCTGTCCTGTGACACCCTATACCTGCTGTATTCCTGTGCCCTACAGATAAGGGGTAACGCTGTCACCCGTCCCCCGCTGTCCTGTGACACCCTATACCTGCTGTATTCCTGTGTCCTACAGATAAGGGGTAACGCTGTCACCCATCCCCCGCTGTCCTGTAACACCCTATACCTGCTGTATTCCTGTGTCCTACAGATAAGAGGTAACGCTGTCACCCGTCCCCCGCTGTCCTGTGACACCCTATACCTGCTGTATTCCTGTGTCCTACAGATAAGGGGTAACGCTGTCACCCGTCCCCCGCTGTCCTGTGACACCCTATACCTGCTGTATTCCTGTGCCCTACAGATAAGGGGTAACGCTGTCACCCGTCCCCCGCTGTCCTGTGACACCCTATACCTGCTGTATTCCTGTGTCCTACAGATAAGGGGTAACGCTGTCACCCATCCCCCGCTGTCCTGTGACACCCTATACCTGCTGTATTCCTGTGCCCTACAGATAAGGTGTAACGCTGTCACCCGTCCCCCGCTGTCCTGTGACACCCTATACCTGCTGTATTCCTGTGTACTACAGATAAGGGGTAACGCTGTCACCCATCCCCCGCTGTCCTGTGACACCCTATACCTGCTGTATTCCTGTGCCCTACAGATAAGGTGTAACGCTGTCACCCGTCCCCCGCTGTCCTGTGACACCCTATACCTGCTGTATTCCTGTGTCCTACAGATAAGGGGTAACGCTGTCACCCATCCCCCGCTGTCCTGTGACACCCTATACCTGCTGTATTCCTGTGTCCTACAGATAAGGGGTAACGCTGTCACCCGTCCCCCGCTGTCCTGTGACACCCTATACCTGCTGTATTCCTGTGTCCTACAGATAAGGGGTAACGCTGTAACCCGTCCCCCGCTGTCCTGTGACACCCTATACCTGCTGTATTCCTGTGTCCTACAGATAAGGGGTAACGCTGTCACCCGTCCCCCGCTGTCCTGTGACACCCTATACCTGCTGTATTCCTGTGCCCTACAGATAAGGGGTAACGCTGTCACCCGTCCCCCGCTGTCCTGTACACCCTATACCTGCTGTATACCTGTGTCCTACAGATAAGGGGTAACGCTGTCACCCGTCCCCCGCTGTCCTGTGACACCCTATACCTGCCGTATTCCTGTGTACTACAGATAAGGGGTAACGCTGTCACCCGTCCCCCGCTGTCCTGTGACACCCTATACCTGGTGTATTCCTGTGTCCTACAGATAAGGGGTAACGCTGTCACCCGTCCCCCGCTGTCCTGTGACACCCTATACCTGCTGTATTCCTGTGCCCTACAGATAAGGGGTATTGCTGTCACCCGTCCCCCGCTGTCCTGTGACACCCTATACCTGCTGTATTCCTGTGCCCTACAGATAAGGGGTAACGCTGTCACCCGTCCCCCGCTGTCCTGTGACACCCTATACCTGCTGTATTCCTGTGCCCTACAGATAAGGGGTATTGCTGTCACCCGTCCCCCGCTGTCCTGTGACACCCTATACCTGCTGTATTCCTGTGCCCTACAGATAAGGGGTAACGCTGTCACCCGTCCCCCGCTGTCCTGTGACACCCTATACCTGCTGTATTCCTGTGCCCTACAGATAAGGGGTATTGCTGTCACCCGTCCCCCGCTGTCCTGTGACACCCTATACCTGCTGTATTCCTGTGCCCTACAGATAAGGGGTAACGCTGTCACCCGTCCCCCGCTGTCCTGTGACACCCTATACCTGCTGTATTCCTGTGTCCTACAGATAAGGGGTAACACTGTCACCCGTCCCCCGCTGTCCTGTGACACCCTATACCTGCTGTATTCCTGTGTCCTACAGATAAGGGGTAACGCTGTCACCCATCCCCCTCTGTCCTGTGACACCCTATACCTGCTGTATTCCTGTGTCCTACAGATAAGGGGTAACGCTGTCACCTGTCCCCCGCTGTCCTGTGACACCCTATACCTGCTGTATTCCTGTGCCCTACAGATAAGGGGTAACGCTGTCACCCGTCCCCCGCTGTCCTGTACACCCTGGGAACATTGCAGGAGGGTCTATACTGAGGTTCCCCTGACTGGAAACAATGAGAGTGGGGGGCAGTGTTGCTTACGCTGATGACCCACGATGCAGTGCGCTGCCAGCAGTTTCAGGGATGGAACCTCGAACAGAGCCTGGTGGAAGAGAAGCTCCCGGGCGGTGGGACGTTTGCTGGGATCCGTTTCCAGACATTTTTGAATGAATTCCTGCCAAAGATAATGTTAGAAAACTCATATGTACTACCCAACCCAGACCTACACCACTAGTGTTCACTCTAGGAGTGAAAAGGGGCATGGCGCCGGACTACGGGGGCCGCGCAAATTAGGGGGCATGGCCATGCCCACGTCATTTTAGGGGGCGGTGCGGCCCACAGACGCTACTATAGAGAGCGTCTGTGGCCAGCGACGTCACTGTTGGGGTGGGCTTCCCCCAGCTCTCTCCCAATGCGTGAATGGATGCCGCGCGCATGCGCACGTCATCTATACACCCCGGGAGGGCAGGAAGCGGGCGGCTGTTCTAGCAGGGCGCCGCAAAAGGGGCAGGGCAGGTTTTGTCTGCTAAAAAACGGGCAGGGTGCGGCGCCCTGCTAAAACAGCCTAGAGTGAACACTACACCACCCAACCCGCAACTACACCACCCAACCCAGCACTACACTACCCAGCACTGTACCACCCAACCCACAACTACATCACCCAACCCAGCACTAAACTACCCTACCCACAACTACACCACCCAACCCGCAACTACACCACCCAACCCAGCACTACACTACCCAGCACTGTACCACCCAACCCACAACTACATCACCCAACCCAGCACTAAACTACCCTACCCACAACTACACCACCCAACCCGCAACTACACCACCCAACCCAGCACTACACTACCCAGCACTGTACCACCCAACCCACAACTACATCACCCAACCCAGCACTAAACTACCCTACCCACAACTACACCACCCAACCCGCAACTACACCACCCAACCCAGCACTACACTACCCAGCACTGTACCACCCAACCCACAACTACATCACCCAACCCAGCACTAAACTACCCTACCCACAACTATACCACCCAACCCAGCACTGTACCACCCAACCCAGCACTGTACCACCCAACCCGCAACTACACCACCCAACCCAGCACTACACTACCCAGCACTGTACCACCCAACCCGCAACTACACCACCCAACCCAGCACTACACTACCCAGCACTGTACCACCCAACCCACAACTACATCGCCCAACCCAGCACTAAACTACCCTACCCACAACTACACCACCCAACCCACAACTATACCACCCAACCCAGCACTGTACCACCCAACACTACACTACCCTACCCAGCACTGTACCACCCAACCCACAACTACATCACCCAACCCAGCACTACACTACCCAACCCGCAACTACATCACCCAACCCAGCACTAAACTACCCTACCCAGCACTGTACCACCCAACCCAGCACTACACTACCCTACCCAGCACTGTACCACCCAACCCACAACTACACCACCCAACCCAGCACTACACTACCCTACCCAGCACTGTACCACCCAACCCACAACTACATCACCCAACCCAGCACTAAACTACCCTACCCACAACTACACCACCCAACCCAGCACTACACTACCCTACCCAGCACTGTACCACCCAACCCACAACTACATCACCCAACCCAGCACTAAAACTACCCTACCCACAACTACACCACCCAACCCACTACTACACCACCCTACCCAGCACTGCACTACACTACCCTACCCAGCACTGTACCACCCAACCCACAACTACATCACCCAACCCAGCACTAAACTACCCAACCCAGCACTACACTATCCTACCCAGCACTGTACCACCCAACCAACAACTACACCACCCAACCCAGCACTACCCTACCCAGCACTGTACCACCCAACCCACAACTACATCACCCAACCCAGCACTAAACTACCCTACCCACAACTACACCACCCAACCCACAACTACACCACCCAACCCAGCACTACACTACCCTACCCAGCACTGTACCACCCAACCCACAACTACATCACCCAACCCAGCACTAAACTACCCTACCCACAACTACACCACCCAACCCACAACTACACCACCCAACCCAGCACTACACTACCCTACCCAGCACTGTACCACCCAACCCACAACTACATCACCCAACCCAGCACTAAACTACCCTACCCACAACTACACCACCCAACCCAGCACTGTACCACCCAACCCACAACTACATCACCCAACCCAGCACTAAACTACCCTACCCACAACTACACCACCCAACCCAGCACTACACTACCCTACCCAGCACTGTACCACCCAACCCACAACTACATCACCCAACCCAGCACTAAACTACCCTACCCACAACTACACCACCCAACCCACAACTACACCACCCAACCCAGCACTACACTACCCTACCCAGCACTACACTACCCTACCCAGCACTACACTACCCTACCCAGCACTACACTACCCAACCCAGCACTAAACTACCCTACCCACAACTACACCACCCAACCCACAACTACACCACCCAACCCAGCACTACACTACCCTACCCAGCACTGTACCACCCAACCCACAACTACATCACCCAACCCAGCACTAAACTACCCTACCCACAACTACACCACCCAACCCACAACTACACCACCCAACCCAGCACTACACTACCCTACCCAGCACTGTACCACCCAACCCACAACTACATCACCCAACCCAGCACTAAACTACCCTACCCACAACTACACCACCCAACCAAGCACTACACTACCCTACCCTACCCAGCACTGTACCACCCAACCCACAACTACATCACCCAACCCAGCACTAAACTACCCTACCCACAACTACACCACCCAACCCAGCACTACACTATCCTACCCAGCACTGTACCACCCAACCCACAACTACATCACCCAACCCAGCACTAAACTACCCTACCCACAACTACACCACCCAACCCAGCACTACACTACACTACCCTACCCAGCACTGTACCACCCAACCCACAACTACATCACCCAACCCAGCACTAAACTACCCTACCCACAACTACACCACCCAACCCACAACTACACCACCCAACACAGCACTACACTACCCTACCCAGCACTGTACCACCCAACCCACAACTACATCACCCAACCCAGCACTAAACTACCCTACCCACAACTACACCACCCAACCCAGCACTACACTACCCTACCCAGCACTGTACCACCCAACCCACAACTACATCACCCAACCCAGCACTAAACTACCCTACCCACAACTACACCACCCAACCCACAACTACACCACCCAACCCAGCACTACACTACCCTACCCAGCACTGTACCACCCAACCCACAACTACATCACCCAACCCAGCACTAAACTACCCTACCCACAACTACACCACCCAACCCACAACTACATCACCCAACCCAGCACTACACTACCCTACCCAGCACTGTACCACCCAACCCACAACTACATCATCCAACCCAGCACTAAACTACCCTACCCACAACTACACCACCCAACCCAGCACTACACTACCCTACCCAGCACTGTACCACCCAACCCACAACTACATCACCCAACCCAGCACTAAACTACCCTACCCACAACTACACCACCCAACCCAGCACTACACTACCCTACCCAGCACTGTACCACCCAACCGACAACTACACCACCCAACCCAGCACTACACTACCCTACCCAGCACTGTACCACCCAACCCACAACTACATCACCCAACCCAGCACTACACTACCCTACCCACAACTACACCACCCAACCCAGCACTACACTACCCTACCCAGCACTGTACCACCCAACCCACAACTACATCACCCAACCCAGCACTAAACTACCCTACCCACTACACCACCCAACCCACAACTACACCACCCAACCCACAACTACACCACCCAACCCAGCACTACACTACCCTACCCAGCACTGTACCACCCAACCCACAACTACACCACCCAACACTACACTACCCTACCCAGCACTGTACCACCCAACCCAGCACTAAACTACCCTACCCACAACTACACCTCCCAACCCACAACTACACCACCCAACCCAGCACTACACTACCCTACCCAGCACTGTACCACCCAACCCACAACTACATCACCCAACCCAGCACTAAACTACCCTACCCACAACTACACCACCCAACCCAGCACTACACTACCCTAACCAGCACTGTACCACCCAACCCACAACTACATCACCCAACCCAGCACTAAACTACCCTACCCACAACTACACCACCCAACCCACAACTACACCACCCTACCCAGCACTGCACTACACTACCCTACCCAGCACTGTACCACCCAACCCACAACTACATCACCCAACCCAGCACTAAACTACCCAACCCACAACTACACCACCCAACCCAGCACTACACTACCCTACCCAGCACTGTACCACCCAACCAACTACACCACCCAACCCAGCACTACACTACCCTACCCAGCACTGTACCACCCAACCCACAACTACATCACCCAACCCAGCACTAAACTACCCTACCCACAACTACACCACCCAACCCACAACTACACCACCCAACCCAGCACTACACTACCCTACCCAGCACTGTACCACCCAACCCACAACTACATCACCCAACCCAGCACTAAACTACCCTACCCACAACTACACCACCCAACCCAGCACTGTACCACCCAACCCACAACTACATCACCCAACCCAGCACTAAACTACCCTACCCACAACTACACCACCAAACCCAGCACTACACTACCCTACCCAGCACTACACTACCCTACCCAGCACTGTACCACCCAACCCACAACTACATCACCCAACCCAGCACTAAACTACCCTACCCACAACTACACCTCCCAACCCACAACTACACCACCCAACACTACACTACCCAGCACTGTACCACCCAACCCACAACTACATCACCCAACCCAGCACTAAACTACCCTACCCACAACTACACCACCCAACCCAGCACTACACTACCCTACCCAGCACTGTACCACCCAACCCACAACTACATCACCCAACCCAGCACTAAACTACCCTACCCACAACTACACCTCCCAACCCACAACTACACCACCCAACCCAGCACTACACTACCCAGCACTGTACCACCCAACCCACAACTACATCACCCAACCCAGCACTAAACTACCCTACCCACAACTACACCACCCAACCCAGCACTACCCTACCCAGCACTGTACCACCCAACCCACAACTACATCACCCAACCCAGCACTAAACTACCCTACCCACAACTACACCACCCAACCCACAACTACACCACCCAACCCAGCACTACACTACCCTACCCAGCACTGTACCACCCAACCTACAACTACATCACCAAACCCAGCACTAAACTACCCTACCCACAACTACACCACCCAACCCACAACTACACCACCCAACCCAGCACTGTACCACCCAACCCACAACTACAACTACCCTACCCACAACTACACCACCCAACCCAGCACTACACTACCCTACCCAGCACTGTACCACCCAACCCACAACTACATCACCCAACCCACAACTACACCACCCTACCCAGCACTGTACCACCCAACCCACAACTACATCACCCAACCCAGCACTAAACTACCCTACCCACAACTACACCACCCAACCCAGCACTACACTACCCAACCCACAACTACACGACCCAAACCAGCACTGTACTACCCAACCCACAACTACACTGCCCAACTCAGCACTGTACTACCCAACCCACAACTACACCACCCAACCCAGCACTGTACTACAAAACCCACATCTACACCACCCAACCCAGCACTGTACTACCCAACCCACAACTACACCACCAAACCCAGCACTGTACTACCCAACCCACAACTACACCACCCAAACCAGCACTGTACTACCCAACACACAACTACACCACCCAACCCAGCACTGTGCCACCCAACTCACAACTACACCACCCAACCCACAACTACACCACCCAAACCAGCACTGTGCCACCCACTCCACAACTACACCACCCACCCCAGCACTGTACCACCCAACCCACACCTACACCACCCACCCCAGCACTGTACCACCCAACCCACAACTACATCACCCAACCCAGCACTAAACTACCCTACCCACAACTACACCACCCAACCCAGCACTACACTACCCTACCCAGCACTGTACCACCCAACCCACAACTACATCACCCAACCCAGCACTAAACTACCCTACCCACAACTACACCACCCAACCCACAACTACACCACCCAACCCAGCACTACACTACCCTACCCAGCACTGTACCACCCAACCCACAACTACATCACCAAACCCAGCACTAAACTACCCTACCCACAACTACACCACCCAACCCACAACTACACCACCCAACCCAGCACTGTACCACCCAACCCACAACTACATCACCCAACCCAGCACTAAACTACACCACCCAACCCAGCACTACACTACCCTACCCAGCACTGTACCACCCAACCCACAACTACATCACCCAACCCAGCACTAAACTACCCTACCCACAACTACACCACCCAACCCAGCACTACACTACCCTACCCAGCACTGTACCACCCAACCCACAACTACATCACCCAACCCAGCACTAAACTACCCTACCCACAACTACACCACCCAACCCAGCACTACACTACCCTACCCAGCACTGTACCACCCAACCCACAACTACATCACCCAACCCAGCACTAAACTACCCTACCCACAACTACACCACCCAACCCAGCACTACCCTACCCAGCACTGTACCACCCAACCCACAACTACATCACCCAACCCAGCACTAAACTACCCTACCCACAACTACACCACCCAACCCACAACTACACCACCCAACCCAGCACTACACTACCCTACCCAGCACTGTACCACCCAACCCACAACTACACCACCCAACCCAGCACTACACTACCCTACCCAGCACTGTACCACCCAACCCACAACTACATCACCCAACCCAGCACTAAACTACCCTACCCACAACTACACCACCCAACCCACAACTACACCACCCAACCCAGCACTGTACCACCCAACCCACAACTACATCACCCAACCCAGCACTAAACTACCCTACCCACAACTACACCACCCAACCCAGCACTACACTACCCAACCCACAACTACACGACCCAAACCAGCACTGTACTACCCAACCCACAACTACACTGCCCAACTCAGCACTGTACTACCCAACCCACAACTACACCACCCAACCCAGCACTGTACTACAAAACCCACATCTACACCACCCAACCCAGCACTGTACTACCCAACCCACAACTACACCACCAAACCCAGCACTGTACTACCCAACCCACAACTACACCACCCAAACCAGCACTGTACTACCCAACACACAACTACACCACCCAACCCAGCACTGTGCCACCCAACTCACAACTACACCACCCAACCCACAACTACACCACCCAAACCAGCACTGTGCCACCCACTCCACAACTACACCACCCACCCCAGCACTGTACCACCCAACCCACACCACCCACCCCAGCACTGTACCACCCAACCCAGCAATGTATTACCCAAAGCACTGTGCCACCCAACCAAGCATTGTACAGCCCAAACCAGCACTGTGCCACCCAACTCATCTACACCATTCAACCCAGCACTGTACTACCCAACTGACAACTACACCACCCACCCCAGCACTATACCACCCAACCCACAACTATACCACCCAACCCAGCACTGTATTACCTGACCCACAACTACACCATCCAACCCAGCACTGTGCCACCAAACCCACAACTACACCACCCAACTCAGCACTGTACTACCCAACCCACAACTACACCACCCAACCCAGCACTACACCACCCAACCCAGCACTGTATTACCTACCACCCAACCCACAACTACACCACCCAACCCAGCACTGTATTACCTAACCCACAACTACACCACCCAACCCAGCACTGTGCCACCAAACCCACAACTACACCACCCAACCCACAACTACACCACCCAACCCAGCACTGTACCAGCCAAATCAGCACTGTGCTACCCAACCCAGCACTATATTGCAGAATCCCACACAGTACCACCCAACCTAAAACTATACCACCAAACTTAGCACAGTGCCACCCAACTCTGCACTGTATCAGCCAATCTAATGCTGTACCAACCAGCCCCGCACTGTATTGGCCAATCTAATACTGTATTAACCAGCCCCGCACAGTGCCAACCAACCGCGCACTGTACTACCCAACCCACAACTATAGCAACAAACCCAATAATACCCAACCCCGCACTGTACTATCAAACCCAGCACTGTACCACCCAACCTAGAACTATACCACACTACCTAGCACTGTACCACTGTGTTGGCTTGGGTAGGACAGTGCTGGCTCGGGTGATACAGTACTGAAATGGGTAGTATAGTGCAGGATTGCACAGAACTACCCAATCCAGCACTGTACTACCCAAGCCCTCACTGTGCCACGCAACCCAGCACTGTGCCACCCATGCCACTTCCAGAACAGTCATCACATCCAAGTGGAGCAGCGCTGTCAGTAGCAGTACAGTAAGTCGTGGGAAAGAGGCGCTGAGCCGTGCGGTCTTTGGAGATAAGTATATCTTTCTTTGCATTTCAGACGTGGGAAATGCTCTACACTAAATCCACCATATTGCAGTCACACAGGGAACAGTACCGTAGCACATAGCGGCTGCTGGGAGTAACTCACCCTCTGCAGCGGGTCCTCCAGGAACTGAATGGCATTATTTATAGCCTCCTGGGGTACATAAGAGGACTCCCCATTCCCCTGGATCTCTAGAACCGCCATCTGCAGAGACAGGCACAGGTTATGGATATCTGGTGGCTTTGCCCGGTCTCTGGTAGAGACATCCCTGCTCTGTGTGGCTCAATTACTGGCAGAGAACTCAGACTACAGCTCTTATTAATCTACATGAGGGTACACAATGACCGCAGAGACCCCGATATCTCTACTGGAGGCGTCCTCATACACCAAGCCTCAACTCACCATACAGCGCAAGACGCCAATTGCGCCACACTGAGTGCTGAAATACCAAATCCCAGTGTACGAGCATAGGCCGGTGATCGGAGGGCATTAATTACATGAGGAAAGTGTAGGTGGTGATCAGAGGGCACTAATTACATGAGGTGAGTGTAGGCCGGTGATCGGAGGGCACTAATTACATGAGGTAAGTGTAGGCCGGTGATCAGAGGGCACTAATTACATGAGGTAAGTGTAGGCGGTGCTCAGAGGGCACTAATTACATGAGGTAAGTGTAAGCCGGTGATCAGAGGGCACTAATTACATGAGGTAAGTGTAGGCGGTGCTCAGAGGGCACTAATTACATGAGGTAAGTGTAGGCCGGTGATCAGAGAGCACTAATTACATGAGGTAAGTGTAGGCCGGTGCTCAGAGGGCACTAATTACATGACGTAAGTGTAGGCGGTGCTCAGAGGGCACTAATTACATGAGGTAAGTGTATGCCGGTGCTCAGAGGGCACTAATTACATGAGGTAAGTGTAGGCCGGTGATCGGAGGGCACTAATTACATGAGGTGAGTGTAGGCCGGTGATCGGAGGGCACTAATTACATGAGGTAAGTGTAGGCCGGTGATCAGAGGGCACTAATTACATGAGGTAAGTGTAGGTCGGTGCTCAGAGGGCACTAATTACATGAGGTAAGTGTAGGCCGCTGCTCAGAGGGCACTAATTACATGAGGTAAGTGTAGGTCGGTGCTCAGAGGGCACTAATTACATGAGGTAAGTGAAGGTGGTGCTCAGAGGGCACTAATTACATGAGGTGAGTGTATGCCGGTGATCAGAGGGCACTAATTACATGAGGTAAGTGTAGGCCGGTGATCAGAGGGCACTAATTACATGAGGTAAGTGTAGGCCGGTGATCGGAGGGCACTAATTACATGAGGTAAGTGTAGGGCGGTACTCACGGGGCACTAATTACATGAGGTGAGTGTATGCCGGTGATCAGAGGGCACTAATTACATGAGGTGAGTGTAGGCCGGTGATCAGAGGGCACTAATTACATGAGGTAAGTGTATGCCGGTGATCAGAGGGCACTAATTACATGAGGTGAGTGTATGCCGGTGCTCAGAGGGCACTAATTACATGAGGTAAGTGTAGGCCGGTGCTCAGACGGCACTAATTACATGAGGTAAGTGTAGGCCGGTGATCGGAGGGCACTAATTACATGAGGTGAGTGTAGGCCGCTGCTCAGAGGGCACTAATTACATGAGGTAAGTGTAGGCCGGTGATCGGAGGGCACTAATTACATGAGGTAAGTGTAGGCCGGTGATCGGAGGGCACTAATTACATGAGGTAAGTGTAGGCCGCTGCTCAGAGGGCACTAATTACATGAGGTAAGTGTAGGCCGGTGATCGGAGGGCACTAATTACATGAGGTAAGTGTAGGCCGGTGCTCAGAGGACACTAATTACATGAGGTAAGTGTAGGCGGTGCTCAGAGGGCACTAATTACATGAGTTAAGTGTAGGGCGGTGCTCAGAGGACACTAATTACATGAGTTGAGTGTAGGCGGTGCTCAGAGGGCACTAATTACATGAGGTGAGTGTAGGCCGGTACTCAGAGGGCACTAATTACATGAGATAAGTGTAGGCCGGTGCTCAGAGGGCACTAATTACATGAGGTAAGTGTATGCCGGTGATCGGAGGGCACTAATTACATGAGGTGAGTGTAGGCCGGTGATCGGAGGGCACTAATTACATGAGGCGAGTGTAGGCCAGTAGTCAGAGGGCACTAATTACATGAGGTGAGTGTAGGCCGGTACTCAGAGGGCACTAATTACATGAGGTAAGTGTAGGGCGGTACTCACGGGGCACTAATTACATGAGGTGAGTGTAGGTCGGTGCTCAGAGGGCACTAATTACATGAGGTAAGTGTAGGTTGGTGCTCAGAGGGCACTAATTACATGAGATAAGTGTAGGCGGTGCTCAGAGGGCACTAATTACATGAGGTAAGTGTAGGCCGGTGATCGGAGGGCACTAATTACATGAGGTAAGTGTAGGCCGGTGATCAGAGGGCACTAATTACATGAGGTAAGTGTAGGCCGGTGCTCAGAGGGCACTAATTACATGAGGTAAGTGTAGGCAGGTGCTCAGAGGGCACTAATTACATGAGGTAAGTGTAGGTTGGTGCTCAGAGGGCACTAATTACATGAGATAAGTGTAGGCGGTGCTCAGAGGGCATTAATTACATGAGGTAAGTGTAGGCCGGTGATCGGAGGGCACTAATTACATGAGGTAAGTGTAGGCAGGTGCTCAGAGGGCACTAATTACATGAGGTAAGTGTAGGTCGGTGCTTAGAGGGCACTAATTACATGAGGTAAGTGTAGGTTGGTGCTCAGAGGGCACTAATTACATGAGATAAGTGTAGGCGGTGCTCAGAGGGCACTAATTACATGAGGTAAGTGTAGGCCGGTGATCGGAGGGCACTAATTACATGAGGTAAGTGTAGGGCGGTGCTCAGAGGGCACAAATTACATGAGGTAAGTGTAGGCAGGTGCTCAAAGGCCACTAATTACATGAGGTAAGTGTAGGCGGTGCTCAGAGGGCACTAATTACATGAGGTAAGTGTATGCCGGTGCTCAGAGGGCTCTAATTACATGAGGTAAGTGTAGGCCGGTGATCGGAGGGCACTAATTACATGAGGTAAGTGAAGGCGGTGCTCAGAGGGCACTAATTACATGAGGTAAGTGTAGGCGGTGCTCAGGGGGCACTAATTACATGAGGTAAGTGTAGGCCGCTGCTCAGAGGGCACTAATTACATGAGGTAAGTGTAGGTCGGTGCTCAGAGGGCACTAATTACATGAGGTAAGTAAAGGTGGTGATCAGAGGGCACTAATTACATGAGGTAAGTGTAGGCCGGTGATCGGAGGGCACTAATTACATGAGGTAAGTGTAGACCGGTGCTCAGAGGGCACTAATTACATGAGGTAAGTGTAGGCCGGTGATCGGAGGGCACTAATTACATGAGGTGAGTGTAGGCCGGTAATCAGAGGGCACTAATTACATGAGGTAAGTGTAGGCCGGTGATCGGAGGGCACTAATTACATGAGGTGAGTGTATGCCGGTGCTCAGAGGGCACTAATTACATGAGGTAAGTGTAGGCCGGTGATCGGAGGGCACTAATTACATGAGGTAAGTGTAGGCCGGTGATCGGAGGGCACTAATTACATGAGGTGAGTGTAGGCCGGTGATCAGAGGGCACTAATTACATGAGGTAAGTGTAGGTCGGTGCTCAGAGGGCACTAATTACATGAGGTAAGTGTAGGCCGCTGCTCAGAGGGCACTAATTACATGAGGTAAGTGTATGCCGGTGCTCAGAGGGCACTAATTACATGAGGTAAGTGTAGGCCGGTGATCGGAGGGCACTAATTACATGAGGTGAGTGTAGGCCGGTGATCGGAGGGCACTAATTACATGAGGTGAGTGTAGGCCGGTGATCAGAGGGCACTAATTACATGAGGTAAGTGTAGGTCGGTGCTCAGAGGGCACCAATTACATGAGGTAAGTGTAGGCCGCTGCTCAGAGGGCACTAATTACATGAGGTAAGTGTAGGTCGGTGCTCAGAGGGCACTAATTACATGAGGTAAGTGAAGGTGGTGCTCAGAGGGCACTAATTACATGAGGTAAGTGAAGGTGGTGATCAGAGGGCACTAATTACATGAGGTAAGTGTAGGCCGGTGATCAGAGGGCACTAATTACATGAGGTAAGTGTAGGCCGGTGATCAGAGGGCACTAATTACATGAGGTAAGTGTAGGGCGGTACTCACGGGGCACTAATTACATGAGGTGAGTGTATGCCGGTGATCAGAGGGCACTAATTACATGAGGTGAGTGTAGGCCGGTGATCAGAGGGCACTAATTACATGAGGTAAGTGTATGCCGGTGATCAGAGGGCACTAATTACATGAGGTGAGTGTATGCCGGTGCTCAGAGGGCACTAATTACATGAGGTAAGTGTAGGCCGGTGCTCAGACGGCACTAATTACATGAGGTAAGTGTAGGCCGGTGATCGGAGGGCACTAATTACATGAGGTGAGTGTAGGCCGCTGCTCAGAGGGCACTAATTACATGAGGTAAGTGTAGGCCGGTGATCGGAGGGCACTAATTACATGAGGTAAGTGTAGGCCGGTGATCGGAGGGCACTAATTACATGAGGTAAGTGTAGGCCGCTGCTCAGAGGGCACTAATTACATGAGGTAAGTGTAGGCCGGTGATCGGAGGGCACTAATTACATGAGGTAAGTGTAGGCCGGTGATCGGAGGGCACTAATTACATGAGGTAAGTGTAGGCCGGTGCTCAGAGGACACTAATTACATGAGGTAAGTGTAGGCGGTGCTCAGAGGGCACTAATTACATGAGGTAAGTGTAGGGCGGTGCTCAGAGGACACTAATTACATGAGTTGAGTGTAGGCGGTGCTCAGAGGGCACTAATTACATGAGGTGAGTGTATGCCGGTGATCAGAGGGCACTAATTACATGAGGTAAGTGTAGGCCGGTGATCAGAGGGCACTAATTACATGAGGTAAGTGTAGGCCGGTGCTCAGAGGGCACTAATTACATGAGGTAAGTGTATGCCGGTGATCAGAGGGCACTAATTACATGAGGTAAGTATATACAGCAGACGTAGTTTTGTCGCTTCTAGTGGTCTCATTAGTGTGAATAAGATGTGCGCTGCCTCCGAGCCGCCCGGGAATTTGCACGCATGCACGACTGAAGCCATAGCGTATGAGGACACATCTACAGTATAAAACCGAAACTTAATGTTAGAGGGCTGCTGTTACCCTATGCCTGGCAGTGTGCACAGTATTACTTCTCTTACTGCAATTCTCATCTACTGTTACCCTACGTCTGGCAGTGTGCACAGTATTACTTCTCTTACTGCAATTCTCATCTGCTGTTACCCTATGTCTGGCAGTGTGCACAGTATTACTTCTCTTACTGCAATTCTCATCTGCTGTTACCCTATGCCTGGCAGTGTGCACAGTATTACTTCTCTTACTGCAATTCTCATCTGCTGTTACCCTATGTCTGGCAGTGTGCACAGTATTACTTCTCGTACTGCAATGCTCATCTGCTGTTACCCTATGCCTGGCAGTGTGCACAGTATTACTTCTCTTGCTGTGTGTAATTCTCATCTGCTGTTACCCTATGCCTGGCAGTGTGCACAGTATTACTTCTCGTACTGCAATGCTCATCTGCTGTTACCCTATGCCTGGCAGTGTGCACAGTATTACTTCTCTTGCTGTGTGTAATTCTCATCTGCTGTTACCCTATGTCTGGCAGTGTGCACAGTATTACTTCTCTTGCTGTGTGTAATTCTCATCTGCTGTTACCCTATGTCTGGCAATGTGCACAGTATTACTTCTCTTGCTGTGTGTAATTCTCATCTGCTGTTACCCTATGCCTGGCAGTGTGCACAGTATTACTTCACTTGCTGTAATTCTCATCTGCTGTTACCCTATGTCTGGCAGTGTGCACAGTATTACTTCTCTTGCTGTATGTAATTCTCATCTGCTGTTACCCTATGTCTGGCAGTGTGCACAATATTACTTCTCTTGCTGTAATTCTCATCTGCAGTTACCCTATGTCTGGCAGTGTGCACAGTATTACTTCTCTTGCTATATATGTGTGTAATTCTCATCTTCTGTTACCCTGTCTGGCAGTGTGCACAGTATTACTTCTCTTGCTATATATGTGTGTAATTCTCATCTGCTGTTACCCTATGTCTGGCAGTGTGCTAACTATTACTTCTCTTACTGTAATTCTCATCTGCTGTTACCCTATGCCTGGCAGTGTGCACAGTATTACTTCTCTTGCTGTAATTCTCATCTGCTGTTACCCTATGTCTGGCAGTGTGCACAGTATTACTTCTCTTACTGTAATTCTCATCTGCTGTTACCCTATGCCTGGCAGTGTGCACAGTATTACTTCTCTTGCTGTGTGTAATTCTCATCTGCTGTTACCCTATGCCTGGCAGTGTTCACAGTATTACTTCTCTTGCTGTAATTCTCATCTGCTGTTACCCTATGTCTGGCAGTGTGCACAGTATTACTTCTCTTGCTATATATGTGTGTAATTCTCATCTTCTGTTACCCTGTCTGGCAGTGTGCACAGTATTACTTCTCTTGCTATATATGTGTGTAATTCTCATCTGCTGTTACCCTATGTCTGGCAGTGTGCACAGTATTACTTCTCTTGCTATATATGTGTGTAATTCTCATCTGCTGTTACCCTATGTCTGGCAGTGTGCACAGTATTACTTCTCTTGTTGTGTGTAATTCTCATCTGATGTTACCCTATGTCTGGCAGTGTGCACAGTATTACTTCTCTTGCTATATATGTGTGTAATGCTCATCTTCTGGTATCCTGTCTGGCACTGTGCACAGTATTACTTCTCTTGCTATTTATGTGTGTAATTCTCATCTGCTGTTACCCTATGAATGGCATTGTGCACAGTATTACTTCTCTTGCTGTGTGTAATTCTCATCTGATGTTACCCTATGTCTGGCAGTGTTCACAGTATTACTTATCTTGCTATATGTGTGTGTAATGCTCATCTTCTGTTACCCTATGCCTGGCAGTGTGCACAGTATTACTTCTCTTGCTATTTATGTGTGTAATTCTCATCTGCTGTTACCCTATGAATGGCAGTGTGCACAGTATTACTTCTCTTGCTGTGTGTAATTCTCATCTGATGTTACCCTATGCCTGGCAGTGTGCACAGTATTACTTATCTTGCTATATATGTGTGTAATGCTCATTTCTGGTACCCTGTCTGGCAGTGTGCACAGTATTACTTCTCTTGCTATATATGTGTGTGTAATTCTCATCTTCTGTTACCCTATGTCTGGCAGTGTGCACAGTATTACTTCTCTTGTTGTGTGTAATTCTCATCTGCTGTTACCCTATGCCTGGCAGTGTGCACAGTATTACTTCTCTTGCTATATATGTGTGTAATGCTCATCTTCTGGTACCATGTCTGGCAGTGTGCACAGTATTACTTCTCTTGCTACATATGTGTGTGTAATTCTCATCTTCTGTTACCCTATGCCTGGCAGTGTGCACAGTATTACTTCTCTTGCTGTGTGTAATTCTCATATGCCTGGCAGTGTGTACAGTATTGTGACGACATGTGATGACACAGCTGGCGCGTCATGTCGCTCAGTGGTAAAAGACACGTGGTTACTTTCCTAGCCCTGGTCCTACACATGGACTTCATCAATTGCCAATATGTTATTAGTTATATGTTAGGCAATATTGTATTATAGTGTATGATGTTATTGTTACAAGGGTACAGTTATGTTTTCAATGTATATATATGAATGTGTTGGTTATTGTGTTATAGTTTGTAAAATAATGTTTTCCCAATGTGACTGATCAGATTACCTGTGTGTTTGCTGTTGGAGATACAGCCAGTCTCAGATGTCAGGCCATACAACCCCCCCCTCATTCTTCCCCACACAATGGATTCCAGGCCACACAATCGGATTAAGTAAGGTTACTTTAGTTAACATCTATTGTGGCCTAGGGGACATGCCTGGACATGTGAAAGTAGTTCTGGGGGTGTCGCCTTATTGTAGAAAAGACAAAGGGTTTGGATAATAGAAAAGAGGGGACGTGAGACAGAAGGAAGAGAGTGGCAGGAGACTGACTAAGAAGTAATGTTCTGTCAGGAGCTCCAGGAGGGAATTGTCGTGTAGAATTGGATCACAGAAGTGTGCTGAGCTGTGTTATAACCTATTCTGTCAATAAACCACTGTTGGTTTTTCATCTACCACCGTGACTGAGTGATTTTGAACCCAATATCCTCACATTTGGCGGCAGTGGTGGGATCACTCAAGACACCAGCAGAAAGGTATAAACCACAGCAGGCAATGGATTCCGCCCCGCTATGTTACCGATACAGCAAGAAGGATCAGCTACAGGACCTCTGTCGAGCAAGACGGATTGAGTTTAATACAGTGGATACCAAGGAATCCCTAATTGGAAAACTGGCTCAATGGGACGTTGAGCACCCTTGTGATAAGGAGGAAGAGGAGGATATGGTCCAGGCCTCAGCGGAGGAGACCAGTAGTGGAACCAGGGCAGTGGAGCTTGTGGTTGGAAGTTTGTCAGCATATCGGCAGGCTGGGAAGCCGGATTTGTTATGTATAGTTAACAAAATGCAGTACATTTGGGAGCACTGGAATGAAGCTCAGTGGGAAATCAGCAGGTGGAGAGTATCCAGCATACAGGACAAGTTGTGTCATCTGGGAAATGCGTTCATGCACTGCAGAAGTGAAGCAGCCACATGGAATCTGCTGGGGGAGCCAGAGTTTGAGGAATTCAGGGAGGAAGGGATCGAAACAGTGGCCCAAATGACACAAAGTATACAATATACAGAGACGGAAGAGCAAGTGCAGAGTAAATTGTCTTCCCGGACAGAGCCAGAGGAAGTGGCATTGGATCGGGGGCCCCTGGATACCCCAGCATGGCGAGACCAGTGTTACAGGGTGGATGCGGAAAGGCACCACCTGCAACAGCTTCTTCCATACCCAAGGGAAGAAGTTGCCCAGTGCTCTATACGGAAGGAAGCACACGAAGTAAAGACAGCAGTGAGCACAATCCAGGCACCCCAGGAGGAACTGCACTACAACTTCCCTGTTGCTGAGACGGAAGATGAGGACTTAGTAAGAGAGTGTCAAGAACTGTCTGCCCAGTATGTTACACTGGAAAAGGATGACCTTGACCAGGTGGATGCAAGGAAGCACTGTCTGCAACCCGTTCTCTTGTCCCTGGGGGAATGTCGCAGTAAAACACTTGGTGACCAGTCTGAGCTGTGTTACAACTGGCCATTTGCAGGCTTGGAGGATATAGAAACCATCCCAGAGTGCCAGCGAGACATTGAGGAAGAAGTTGCCACTATCACCCGACCACCACTTCAGCAACAGAGCCTCCAAGGGAATCCTTCAGGTGAGCACCAACCAGTCCTGGCTACTGAACCATTTACAGTGTTGTGTTTGGGGGAGGCTACTGAAAATGAGAAGGGAGTGGGGTCTGTCATCCAAACACCCCAGGAGAAGATGCACTATGCCTTCCCATTGGCAGAGGTGGAAGAGGAGATCTCTGCGAGGGCAGCAGTAGGTGGTAATGTCCCAACTATAAGCATGGCTAGTGCAGACAGTGGCTCACTTCAGGCTGATCAGCATATTCGGCTGAGGGAGGCCTATTGTGAAGCTATGTTCATGGCTGCCCCAGTTATTTTATCAGAAAAGGATGTTCAGGAAGGGCCCAGTGTATCTCCAGCTATTGTATCTCTCCCAGAAGATTCTGGAGGTCTGTCCTCATTCAGTGAACTTGATGGTAAGGAGCTGCAGTCTGAATGCCAGAATCTTCCCTGTGACTCAGAGAAAATCCAGGGATCAGACCTGGTGAAAATAGCATCAGCTCAGGAACTGGAAGGGAACATGTTGCTCTACTCTAGGGCACCTGAATGTGTTTGGGACTGGCATTGTGTGCAAGGTGAAATGACTGACTCTAACCAGGACAATGGTGGTCAGCCAGTACATGTAGCAGTGAATGGAGAAGGTAATGCCACTGTCCCGGTGAACCTACATCCATGTTCCAGTACAACAATGGTCGAGTTGGTGGTTACACACAAGGAAGCTGAGCAGATTGTACTCCAGGCCAAAGCATACAAGACTCAGAGTAGGATCCCACAACTTACCCAGCTAGCCAGGCTGGAGGAAGCATTTACCCAGGATAGCACAGAAGAAACTTCTGGCATGAAGGAATCCCCATTGTGCCCTGACAATTACCATACCCGTGGTTCATGTTTGGGGGAGGGAAGCCACTGTCCTGATGCACCAGAGATGATGGAAGTGGGGTTCCCAGGGAATACATGGTTGGGGAGGGAGAGTGAGGGCCCCAGAGATCAGATTTTGTTTATGGAGGAAAATTGTGACTATCTGAAATGTGAGGTTACCCAGTTGGGTGTAGGGGAATTATTAAGTCCCCAGGTGCAGTTATTGGACTTACTGAATTATACTGTTGCACATGCTGTTACCCCAACCCAGCGGCTGTCTGCAAAGGGGACTTTGATTAATGTATTTGGATGGGACACCGGGGGGAAATACAAGAACTATGGACTGCTGATCACGTTTCCCCCGGACCCTGGTAAGACGGTATTGATTTATGTACTGTGGGCCACACACCCACCAGACCGGGGAAAGAAATTCCCACACAAGCCTCATGACAGTTACCACAGACTTTGGACCTGGGAGGCAGGTGGTCTCCGTACAAACTGTAAAATGATATTCACAAAACCACCAGACCCACTAGAGAAACCTGCCAGTCATTATTATGACGGGGCACAGACTGTTTGATGTAGGAGAGCACCACTGCGCTCAGCAAGCTTCAGCTACTTAGGACACAGGGCGAGAAAGTAGGGGAAGGTAATGTGACGACATGTGATGACACAGCTGGCGCGTCATGTCGCTCAGTGGTAAAAGACACGTGGTTACTTTCCTAGCCCTGGTCCTACACATGGACTTCATCAATTGCCAATATGTTATTAGTTATATGTTAGGCAATATTGTATTATAGTGTATGATGTTATTGTTACAAGGGTACAGTTATGTTTTCAATGTATATATATGAATGTGTTGGTTATTGTGTTATAGTTTGTAAAATAATGTTTTCCCAATGTGACTGATCAGATTACCTGTGTGTTTGCTGTTGGAGATACAGCCAGTCTCAGATGTCAGGCCATACAACCCCCCCCTCATTCTTCCCCACACAATGGATTCCAGGCCACACAATCAGATTAAGTAAGGTTACTTTAGTTAACATCTATTGTGGCCTAGGGAACATGTCTGGACATGTGAAAGTAGTTCTGGGGGTGTCGCCTTATTGTAGAAAAGACAAAGGGTTTGGATAATAGAAAAGAGGGGCGGTGAGACAGAAGTGGAGAGAGAGGCAGGAGACTGACTAAGAAGTAATGTTCTGTCAGGAGCTCCAGGAGGGAATTGTCGTGTAGAATTGGATCACAGAAGTGTGCTGAGCTGTGTTATAACCTATTCTGTCAATAAACCACTGTTGGTTTTTCATCTACCACCGTGACTGAGTGATTTTGAACCCAATATCCTCACAAGTATAACTTCTCATCTACTTTTACCCTATGTATGCAGTGTGCACAGTATTACTTTTCTTGCTGTGTGTAATTATCCTCTGCTGATACATTATGTTTGGCAGTATGCACAGTATTACTTCTCATGTGCTTTTACCCTATGTCTCCAGTGTGCACAGTATTACTTCTCTTGCTGTGTGTAATTATCCTCTGCGGATACCCTATGTCTGGCATTGTGCGCAGTATTACTTCTCTTGCTGTGTGTATACTGTCATTATCCTCTAGGTACAACTATGTGCTCACCTCCAACGCACACATCCCAAAGGAGTAGATATCAACTGCTGTAGTCACATTGGTCACCTCTGAAATAGAAGATCAGCATCAGACATGTGACATACATGTTACACGCTACATGTACACTACATACAGCTCAGCGACACGCCACATGTACATTACACGCAGCTCAGTGACATGTAAATCACACGCAGCTCAGTAACACGCCACATGTACATTACACGCAGCTCAGTAACACGCCACATGTACATTACACGCAGCTCAGTGACACGTGTACATTACACGCAGCTCAGTCACAAATGTACATTACACGCAGCTCAGTGAAACGCCACATGTACATTACACGCAGCTCAGTGAAACGCCACATGAACATTACACGCAGCTCAGTGACACATGTACATTACACGCAGCTCAGTGACACATGTACATTACACGCAGCTCAGTGACACATGTACATTACACGCAGCTCAGTGACACATGTACATTACACGCAGCTCAGTGACACATGTACATTACACGCAGCTCAGTGACACATGTACATTACACGCAGCTCAGTGACACATGTACA
This sequence comes from Pseudophryne corroboree, assembly GCF_028390025.1. Classification (NCBI taxonomy): domain Eukaryota; kingdom Metazoa; phylum Chordata; class Amphibia; order Anura; family Myobatrachidae; genus Pseudophryne; species Pseudophryne corroboree. The sequence continues at coordinate 1,683,359 of NC_086447.1, read as the reverse complement.
TTACACGCAGCTCAGTGACACATGTACATTACACGCAGCTCAGTGACACATGTACATTACACGCAGCTCAGTGACACATGTACATTACACGCAGCTCAGTGACACATGTACATTACACGCAGCTCAGTGACACATGTACATTACACGCAGCTCAGTGACACATGTACATTACACGCAGCTCAGTGACACATGTACATTACACGCAGCTCAGTGACACATGTACATTACACGCAGCTCAGTGACACATGTACATTACACGCAGCTCAGTGACACATGTACATTACACGCAGCTCAGTGACACATGTACATTACACGCAGCTCAGTGACACATGTACATGTACATTACACCCAGCTCAGTGACACATGTACATTACACCCAGCTCAGTGACACATGTACATTACACCCAGCTCAGTGACACATGTACATTACACCCAGCTCAGTGACACATGTACATTACACCCAGCTCAGTGACACATGTACATTACACCCAGCTCAGTGACACATGTACATTACACCCAGCTCAGTGACACATGTACATTACACCCAGCTCAGTGACACATGTACATTACACCCAGCTCAGTGACACATGTACATTACACCCAGCTCAGTGACACATGTACATTACACCCAGCTCAGTGACACATGTACATTACACCCAGCTCAGTGACACATGTACATTACACCCAGCTCAGTGACACATGTACATTACACGCAGCTCAGTGACACATGTACATTACACCCAGCTCAGTGAAACGCCACATGAACATTACACGCAGCTCAGTCACACATGTACATTACACACAGCTTAGGGACACGCCACATGTACATTACACACAGCTCAGTGACACATGTACATTACACACAGCTCAGTGACACGCCACATGTACATTACACGCAGCTCAGTGACACATGTACATTACACACAGCTCAGTGACACGCCACATGTACATTACACACAGCTCAGTGACACGCCACATGTACATTACACACAGCTCAGCGACACATGTACATTACACCCAGCTCAGTGACACATGTACATTACACCCAGCTCAGTGACACATGTACATTACACCCAGCTCAGTGACACATGTACACTACACCCAGCTCAGGGACACATGTACATTACACACAGCTCAGTGACACATGTACATTACACACAGCTCAGTGACACATGTACATTACACCCAGCTCAGTGACACATGTACATTACACGCAGCTCAGTGAAACGCCACATGAACATTACACGCAGCTCAGTCACACATGTACATTACACACAGCTTAGGGACACGCCACATGTACATTACACACAGCTCAGGGACACGCCACATGTACATTACACACAGCTCAGTGACACGCCACATGTACATTACACATGTACATTACACCCAGCTCAGTGACACATGTACATTACACCCAGCTCAGTGACACATGTACATTACACCCAGCTCAGTGACACATGTACATTACACCCAGCTCAGTGACACATGTACATTACACCCAGCTCAGTGACACATGTACATTACACCCAGCTCAGTGACACATGTACATTACACCCAGCTCAGTGACACATGTACATTACACCCAGCTCAGTGACACATGTACATTACACCCAGCTCAGTGACACATGTACATTACACGCAGCTCAGTGACACATGTACATTACACCCAGCTCAGTGACACATGTACATTACACCCAGCTCAGTGACACATGTACATTACACCCAGCTCAGTGACACGCCACATGTACATTACACCCAGCTCAGTGACACATGTACATTACACACAGCTCAGTGACACATGTACATTACACCCAGCTCAGTGACACATGTACATTACACCCAGCTCAGTGAAACGCCACATGAACATTACACGCAGCTCAGTCACACATGTACATTACACACAGCTTAGGGACACGCCACATGTACATTACACACAGCTCAGTGACACATATACATTACACACAGCTCAGTGACACGCCACATGTACATTACACGCAGCTCAGTGACACATGTACATTACACACAGCTCAGTGACACGCCACATGTACATTACACACAGCTCAGCGACACGCCACATGTACATTACACACAGCTCAGCGACACGCCACATGTACATTACACACAGCTCAGCGACACATGTACATTACACCCAGCTCAGTGACACGCCACATGTACATTACACCCAGCTCAGTGACACATGTACATTACACCCAGCTCAGTGACACATGTACATTACACCCAGCTCAGTGACACATGTACATTACACCCAGCTCAGTGACACATGTACATTACACCCAGCTCAGTGACACATGTACATTACACCCAGCTCAGTGACACATGTACATTACACCCAGCTCAGTGACACATGTACATTACACCCAGCTCAGTGACACATGTACATTACACCCAGCTCAGTGACACATGTACACTAGACCCAGCTCAGGGACACATGTACATTACACGCAGCTCAGTGACACATGTACATTACACGCAGCTCAGTGACACATGTACATTACACCCAGCTCAGTGACACATGTACATTACACACAGCTCAGTGACACATGTACATTACACCCAGCTCAGTGACACATGTACACTACACCCAGCTCAGGGACACATGTACATTACACACAGCTCAGTGACACATGTACATTACACCCAGCTCAGTGACACATGAACATTACACGCAGCTCAGTCACACATGTACATTACACACAGCTTAGGGACACGCCACATGTACATTACACACAGCTCAGTGACACGCCACATGTACATTACACGCAGCTCAGTGACACATGTACATTACACGCAGCTCAGTGACACGTGTACATTACACCCAGCTCAGTGACACATGTACATTACACCCAGCTCAGTGACACATGTACATTACACCCAGCTCAGTGACACATGTACATTACACACAGCTCAGTGACACATGTACATTACACACAGCTCAGTGACACGCCACATGTACATTACACACAGCTCAGCGACACATGTACATTACACACAGCTCAGGGACACGCCACATGTACATTACACACAGCTCAGTGACACGCCACATGTACATTACACATGTACATTACACCCAGCTCAGTGACACATGTACATTACACCCAGCTCAGTGACACATGTACATTACACCCAGCTCAGTGACACATGTACATTACACCCAGCTCAGTGACACATGTACACTACACCCAGCTCAGTGACACATGTACATTACACCCAGCTCAGTGACACATGTACATTACACCCAGCTCAGTGACACATGTACATTACACCCAGCTCAGTGACACACCACATGTACATTACACCCAGCTCAGTGACACATGTACACTACACCCAGCTCAGGGACACATGTACACTACACCCAGCTCAGCGACACATGTACATTACACACAGCTCAGTGACACATGTACATTACACACAGCTCAGTGACACGTGTACATTACACCCAGCTCAGTGAAACGCCACAGGAACATTACACGCAGCTCAGTCACACATGTACATTACACGCAGCTCAGTGACACGTGTACATTACACGCAGCTCAGTCACACATGTACATTACACGCAGCTCAGTGAAACGCCACATGAACATTACATGCAGCTCAGTGACACATGTACATTACACGCAGCTCAGTGACACATGTACACTACACCCAGCTCAGTCACACATGTACATTACACCCAGCTCAGGGACACATGTACATTACACACAGCTCAGGGACACGCCACATGTACATTACACGCAGCTCAGTGACACATGTACACTACACCCAGCTCAGTCACACATGTACATTACACACAGCTCAGGGACACATGTACATTACACACAGCTCAGGGACACACCACATGTACATTACACACAGCTCAGCGACACATGTACATTACACCCAGCTCAGTGACACGCCACATGTACATTACACCCAGCTCAGTGACACGCCACATGTACATTACACCCAGCTCAGTGACACATGTACATTACACACAGCTCAGTGACACGCCACATGTACATTACACGCAGCTCAGTGACACATGTACATTACACACAGCTCAGTGACACATGTACATTACACCCTGGTCAGTGACACATGTACATTACACACAGCTCAGTGACACGCCACATGTACATTACACACAGCTCAGTGACACATGTACATTACACACAGCTCAGGGACACGCCACATGTACATTGCACACAGCTCAGTGAAACGCCACATGAACATTACACGCAGCTCAGTCACACATGTACATTACACGCAGCTCAGTCACACGTGTACATTACACGCAGATCAGTGCAACGCCACATGTACATTACACGCAGCTCAGTGAAACATGTACATTACACGCAGCTCAGTGACACATGTACACTACACCCAGCTCAGTCACACATGTACATTACACCCAGCTCAGTCACACATGTACATTACACCCAGCTCAGTGACACATGTACATTACACCCAGCTCAGGGACACATGTACATTACACACAGCTCAGGGACACGCCACATGTACATTACACCCAGCTCGGTGACACATGTACATTACACGCAGCTCAGTGACACATGTACATTACACGCAGCTCAGCGACACATGTACATTACACACAGCTCAGCGCCACATGTACATTACACACAGCTCAGCGACACATGTACATTACACCCAGCTCAGTGACACGCCACATGTACATTACACCCAGCTCAGTGACACATGTACATTACACCCAGCTCAGTGACACGTGTACATTACACCCAGCTCAGTGACACGTGTACATTACACCCAGCTCAGTGACACGTGTACATTACACCCAGCTCAGTGACACGTGTACATTACACCCAGCTCAGTGACACGTGTACATTACACCCAGCTCAGTGACACGTGTACATTACACCCAGCTCAGTGACACGTGTACACTACACCCAGCTCAGTGACACGTGTACATTACACCCAGCTCAGTGACACGTGTACATTACACCCAGCTCAGTGACACGTGTACATTACACCCAGCTCAGTGACACGTGTACATTACACCCAGCTCAGTGACACGTGTACATTACACCCAGCTCAGTGACACATGTACATTACACCCAGCTCAGTGACACATGTACATTACACCCAGCTCAGTGACACATGTACATTACACCCAGCTCAGTGACACATGTACATTACACCCAGCTCAGTGACACATGTACATTACACCCAGCTCAGTGACACATGTACATTACACCCAGCTCAGTGACACATGTACATTACACCCAGCTCAGTGACACATGTACATTACACCCAGCTCAGTGACACATGTACATTACACCCAGCTCAGTGACACATGTACATTACACCCAGCTCAGTGACACATGTACATTACACCCAGCTCAGTGACACATGTACATTACACCCAGCTCAGTGACACATGTACATTACACCCAGCTCAGTGACACATGTACATTACACCCAGCTCAGTGACACATGTACATTACACCCAGCTCAGTGACACATGTACATTACACCCAGCTCAGTGACACATGTACATTACACCCAGCTCAGTGACACATGTACATTACACCCAGCTCAGTGACACATGTACATTACACCCAGCTCAGTGACACATGTACATTACACCCAGCTCAGTGACACATGTACATTACACCCAGCTCAGTGACACATGTACATTACACCCAGCTCAGTGACACATGTACATTACACACAGCTCAGTGACACATGTACATTACACACAGCTCAGTGACACATGTACATTACACACAGCTCAGTGACACATGTACATTACAATAAGATGAAAGCATACAACTCCAACGTATTAGATATAGACACTTATCACACAGCACGGGCAACATGGATGGTGTAGTGGTTAGCATTACTGCCTCACAGCACTGAGGACATGGGTTTGATTCCCACCATCGCCCTAACTGTGTGGAGTTTGTATGTTCTCCCGGTACTTGCATGTGTTTCCTCTCAGTCTCCAAATAAATACTGGTAGGTTAATTGGCTCCTGACATAACTAACCCTAGTGTGTATATGTCTGTGTACATGTGATAGGTAATATAGAGTGTAAGCTCCACTGGGGCAGGGAGCGATGTGAATGGCCAAATATTCTCTGTACAGCGCTGCGGAATATGTGTGCACTATATAAATACCAACTGGTAATAAATAATAATAATAATACATGTTATGTTATAGGAGCACCTCAGGCACACTACATGCTATGACATACCAGCACTGAACGTCACACATACTACATGCTGTGTCATACCAGCACTGCACACGTCACACATACTACATGCTGTGTCATACCAGCACTGCATACATCATACATACTACATGCTGTGTCATACCAGCACTGCACACGTCACACATACTACATGCTGTGTCATACCAGCACTGCACACGTCACACATACTACATGCTGTGTAATACCAGCACTGCATACATCATACATACTACATGCTGTGTCATACCAGCACTGCACGTCAAACATACTACATGCTGTGTAATGCCAGCACTGCATACGTCATACATACTACATGCTGTGTCATACCAGCACTGCACACGTCACACATACTACATGCTGTGTAATACCAGCACTGCACACGTCACACATACTACATGCTGTGTCATACCAGCACTGCACACGTCACACATACTACATGCTGTGTCATACCAGCACTGCACACGTCTCACATACTACATGCTGTGTCATACCAGCACTGCACACGTCACACATACTACATGGTGTTTAATACCAGCACTGCATACATCATACATACTACATGCTGTGTCATACCAGCACTGCACGTCAAACATACTACATGCTGTGTAATGCCAGCACTGCACACGTCACACATACTACCTGCTATGTCATACCGGCACTTTGCATATGCCACACATACTACATGCTATGTCATACCGGCACTTTGCACACGCCACACATACTACATGCTGTCATACTAGCACTGCACACGTCACACATACTACATGCTATGTCATACTAGCACTTTGAACATGTTTACACATACTACATGCTATGTCATACCAGCACTGCACATGTCACACATACTACATGCTGTCATACCAGCACTTTGCACATGCCACACATACTACATGCTGTCATACCAGCACTTTGCACATGCCACACATACTACATGCTATGTCATACCAGCACTTTGCACATGCCACACATACTACATGCTATGTCATACCAGCACTTTGCACATGCCACACATACTACATGCTGTCATACCAGCACTTTGCACATGCCACACATACTACATGCTATGTCATACCAGCACTTTGCACATGCCACACATACTACATGCTATGTCATACCAGCACTTTGCACATGCCACACATACTACATGCTATGTCATACCGGCACTTTGCACATGCCACACATACTACATGCTGTCATACTAGCACTGCACACGTCACACATACTACATGCTATGTCATACTAGCACTTTGTACATGCCACACATACTACATGCTATGTCATACTAGCACTTTGAACATGTTTACACATACTACATGCTATGTCATACCAGCACTGCACATGTCACACATACTACATGCTGTCATACCAGCACTTTGCACATGCCACACATACTACATGCTGTCATACCAGCACTTTGCACATGCCACACATACTACATGCTATGTCATACCAGCACTTTGCACATGCCACACATACTACATGCTATGTCATACCAGCACTTTGCACATGCCACACATACTACATGCTATGTCATACCAGCACTTTGCACATGCCACACATACTACATGCTATGTCATACCAGCACTTTGCACATGCCACACATACTACATGCTATGTCATACCAGCACTTTGCACATGCCACACATACTACATGCTATGTTATACCAGCACTTTGCACATGCCACACATACTACATGCTGTCATACTAGCACTGCACACGTCACATATACTACATGCTATGTTATACCAGTACTTTGCACATGCCACACATACTACATGCTATGTCATGCCAGCACTGTACACGGATGAACGCACACGTACCACCATATTCCGGAGCAAAGAAATGCAAATTCTTCTGCTCTTCCCGACAGGTCTTCACGTGATTGTTGATGGTGTCTGGGGCCACTGGAGAGAAGACACGTATCACTTATTATCACTAAAATCATTTGTAGCCGTCACTGTGACAAGCGCTTACACAGGTGTAGCGTGAGGTCCCCAGTATACACCGGTACTCACAGGTCAGTTATAGAGGCGAGTGCATGCTGGTGCTCAGGGGGCATTATCTGAGGTAGGTGTATGCTGGTGCTCAGGGGGCATTATCTGAGGTAGGTGTAGGCCGGTAGTCAGAGGGCATTATGTGAGGTAGTTGTAGCCTGGTACTCAGAAAGCATTATCTGAGGTAGGTGTAGGCTGGTACTCAGGGGGCATTATCTGAGGTAGGTGTAGGCTGGTACTCAGGGGGGGCATTAGCTGAGGTAGGTGTAGGCCGGTAGTCAGAGGGCATTATCTGAGGTAGGTGTAGGCTGGTAGTCAGAGGGCATTATGTGAGGTATTTGTAGGCTGGTACTCAGGGGGCATTATCTGAGGTAGGTGTAGGCTGGTACTCAGGGGGCATTATCTGAGGTAGGTGTAGGCTGGTACTCAGGGGGGGCATTATCTGAGGTAGGTGTAGGCCGGTAGTCAGAGGGCATTATGTGAGGTAGTTGTAGGCTGGTACTCAGAAAGCATTATCTGAGGTAGGTGTAGGCTGGTACTCAGGGGGCATTATCTAAGGTAGGTGTAGGCTGGTACTCAGGGGGGGCATTAGCTGAGGTAGTTGTAGGCCGGTAGTCAGAGGGCATTATGTGAGGTAGTTGTAGGCTGGTACTCGGAAAGCATTATCTGAGGTAGGTGTAGGTTGGTACTCAGGGGGCATTATCTGAGGTAGGTGTAGGCTGGTACTCAGGGGGGGCATTATCTGAGGTAGGTGTAGGCCGGTAGTCAGAGGGCATTATGTGAGGTAGTTGTAGGCTGGTACTCAGAAAGCATTATCTGAGGTAGGTGTAGGCTGGTACTCAGGGGGCATTATCTGAGGTAGGTGTAGGCTGGTACTCAGGGGGGGCATTAGCTGAGGTAGTTGTAGGCCGGTAGTCAGAGGGCATTAGCTGAGGTAGGTGTAGGCTGGTACTCAGAAAGCATTATCTGAGGTAGGTGTAGGCCGGTAGTCAGATGGCATTATCTGAGGTAGGTGTAGGCTGGTGCTCAGGGGGCATTAGCCGAGGTAGGTGTAGGCTGGTGCTCAGGGGGCATTAGCTGAGGTAGGTGTAGGCTGGTACTCAGGGGGCATTATCTGAGGTAGATGTAGGCTGGTAGTCAGGGGGCATTATCTGAGATAGGTGTAGGCTGGTACTCAGGGGGCATTATCTGAGGTAGATGTAGGCCGGTACTCAGAGGGCATTATCTGAGGTAAATGTAGGCTGGTACTCAGAGGGCATTATCTGAGGTAGATGTAGGCTGGTACTCCGGGGGCATTATCTGAGGTAGATGTAGGCTGGTAGTCAGGGGGCATTATCTGAGGTAGATGTAGGCTGGTACTCAGAGGGCATTATCTGAGGTAGATGTAGGCTGGTACTCCGGGGGCATTATCTGAGGTAGATGTAGGCCGGTACTCAGAGGGCATTATCTGAGGTAGATGTAGGCCGGTACTCAGAGGGCATTATCTGAGGTAGATGTAGGCTGGTAGTCAGGGGGCATTATATGAGGTAGATGTAGGCTGGTACTCAGAGGGCATTATCTGAGGTAGATGTAGGCTGGTACTCAGATGGCATTATCTGAGGTAGATGTAGGCTGGTAGTCAGGGGGCATTATCTGAGGTAGATGTAGGCTGGTAGTCAGAGGGCATTATCTGAGGTAGATGTAGGCTGGTAGTCAGAGGGCATTATCTGAGGTAGATGTAGGCTGGTACTCAGAGGGCATTATCTGAGGTAGATGTAGGCTGGTAGTCAGAGGGCATTATCTGAGGTAGATGTAGGCTGGTACTCAGATGGCATTATCTGAGGTAGATGTAGGCTGGTACTCAGAGGGCATTATCTGAAGTAGATGTAGGCTGGTACTCCGGGGGCATTATCTGAGGTAGATGTAGGCTGGTAGTCAGAGGGCATTATCTGAGGTAGATGTAGGCTGGTACTCCGGGGGCATTATCTGAGGTAGATGTAGGCTGGTACTCAGAAGGCATTATCTGAGGTAGATGTAGGCTGGTACTCCGGGGGCATTATCTGAGGTAGATGTAGGCTGGTAGTCAGAGGGCATTATCTGAGGTAGATGTAGGCTGGTAGTCAGGGGGCATTATCTGAGGTAGATGTAGGCTGGTACTCCGGGGGCATTATCTGAGGTAGTCAGAGGGTGTGGCCGGACAGCCCTGGTGGCCACATGGACAATGGCGACCGTGGCACTGAAGATGTTAAGCCCTAGTGCCCAGCGCCATTATGTGGACAATGGGCGCGTGGCGCCATTTTTATATGTGCCCTGGCGCTAGGCGCCATATTTAAAATGTTATGGGCGTTAGGCGCCATGTGTTTAAAATGTATTTTTAATATGTGCCGCGGTCCCGGACCTCTCCGGCAACTGCGGCAGTGCAGGGAGCCCCTGGTGCGCTGGGGGAGAGAGGAGAGCCGCTGCACTGCTCGCCGAGGGGACCAGGTTATCCGTCCCCCTGTGCGGCGGGAGGAGGACGCAGCATGGGGGCCATGGCTAGGAGACCGGGACCTCCGGCTCCTGGTCTGCCGCATTCAGGAGATGGTGCGCTGCGTGCTGAGGTCTGGAAGCTACGCTCCCGACACCTCAGCGCTACGGAGGAGGGAGAGCCGCTGCAGGCGGGAGATCTGCTGGGGCTCCCGGCGTCTCAGCGCTACGTAGATGGCCAAGTGCAGCAGCCGGGACGAGCTCGTCCCGCACTGTTGCGTTGCTGGGGGGTGCGCAGCACACGGGGACCGGGCTAGCCGGCTACCTAGTGGCGGAGGCAAGTGAAGGGAACTGGACACCGGGAGCTACGCTCCCGGCACCGCAGCGCTCCATAGAAGCACAGAGCCCGGGACGAGCGCCCCGGGCTACCAGGCTGCATAAGGGGGGTGCGCCGCAGGCCAGATCACCTCCAGTGGGCTGCGGTGAGGCCAGTGAATGAGTGCCGCTCTGGGGGGACAGGGATAGCCAGCTCCCTGGACCCCAGTGGCAGGCATTACAGGCAGGCTGGAGGATGGGGGAAGCCAGCCCCAGACCCCCAGCACTGAGAGAGAGAGCCCGAGAAGCCAGGCTGCAGGACTAGGGGAGCCCAGCGCTGAGCACAGCAAAAACATTGTGTTTAAATGTAATAAAAAGTGTATTGTGCTGGGAGGCATTGCAGTGCCTGGGTATGTGTATATTTAGAGGGGAATGTACAGTGTATTTAAATGTATTTAAAGGTAAATTGCACTTACTTGGTTGTGTGTCCCAGGAGGGGGGAATCCATGGCTGTGCAGGCTGATGGATTCTCCCAGACCTTTTCCCCAAAAACGGAATACTTTCCCTTCCAGCCTCACACTTGAAAGTGGCATTGGAAGAGAGAGGAGAAGCTCAGCTTTGAAACAAGCTGAGTGGTTTCTTGGAGCTCCATGGAGATCACCCATAGTGGCTAGGCTGCCCAGCTCTGGTGCCCAATTCCAGGCTACAGGCAGTGGGCTAGATCCCGGGCAGGTTTCTGGAAGTCAGTTTAGGCGGGAAAACTTCCCCCAGCCTAGACTGAACGGCACCGGGGCGTATCCTGATCCTCCAGGATGGGACAGTCAAAGGAGAGTGACCACTCCCCACTGTCCATAGAGGACAATGGTAGCTGTACATGTGACCAAGGCATACACAGCCCATGGGTAAACATTGATTGGTTGTACACCACAGGGCGGGCTTACCCCCTGTGGTACTGTGTATTGGAGTAGGATAAAAGGAGGGCAGTTGCCCCATGAAAATAAGAATTTACTTACCGATAATTCTATTTCTCGGAGTCCGTAGTGGATGCTGGGGTTCCTGAAAGGACCATGGGGAATAGCGGCTCCGCAGGAGACAGGGCACAAAAGTAAAGCTTTTACAGGTCAGGTGGTGTGTACTGGCTCCTCCCCCTATGACCCTCCTCCAGACTCCAGTTAGGTACTGTGCCCGGACGAGCGTACACAATAAGGGAGGATTTTGAATCCCGGGTAAGACTCATACCAGCCACACCAATCACACCGTACAACTTGTGATCTAAACCCAGTTAACAGTATGATAACAGAGGAGCCTCTGAAAGATGGCTTCCTAAACAATAACCCGAATTAGTTAACAATAACTATGTACAAGTATTGCAGATAATCCGCACTTGGGATGGGCGCCCAGCATCCACTACGGACTCCGAGAAATAGAATTATCGGTAAGTAAATTCTTATTTTCTCTATCGTCCTAAGTGGATGCTGGGGTTCCTGAAAGGACCATGGGGATTATACCAAAGCTCCCAAACGGGCGGGAGAGTGCGGATGACTCTGCAGCACCGAATGAGAGAACTCCAGGTCCTCCTTTGCCAGGGTATCAAATTTGTAAAAATTTACAAACGTGTTCTCCCCTGACCACGTAGCTGCTCGGCAGAGTTGTAATGCCGAGACCCCTCGGGCAGCCGCCCAAGATGAGCCCACCTTCCTTGCGGAATGGGCCTTAACAGATTTAGGCTGTGGCAGGCCTGCCACAGAATGTACAAGTTGAATTTTGTTACAAATCCAACGAGCAATCGACTGCTTAGAAGCAGGTGCACCCAACTTGTTGGGTGCATACAGTATAAACAGCGAGTCAGATTTTCTGACTCCAGCCGTCCTTTAAATGTATATTTTTAAGGCTCTGACAACGTCCAACAACTTGGAGTCCTTCAAGTCGTCTGTAGCCGCAGGCACTACAATAGGCTGGTTCAGGTGAAACGCTGATACCACCTTAGGGAGAAAATGCGGACGCGTCCGCAGCTCTGCCCTATGTCGAATGGAAAATTAAATAAGGGCTTTTATAAAACAAAGCCGCCAGTTCAGATACTCTCCCGGCCGAAGCCAGGGCCAGTAACATAGTCACTTTCCATGTGAGATATTTCAAATCCACATTCTTTAGTGGTTCAAACCAATTGGATTTGAGGAAATCTAAAACTACATTTAGATCCCACGGTGCCACCTTAGGCACCACAGGAGGCTGTATATGCAGTACTCCTTTGATAAAAATCTGGACCTCAGGGACTGAGGCCAATTCTTTTTGGAAGAATATTGATAGGGCCGAAATTTGAACCTTAATAGATCCCAATTTGAGACCCATAGACAATCCTGATTGCAGGAAATGTAGGAAAACGACCCAGTTGAAATTCCTCCATCGGAGCACTCCGCTGCTCGCACCACGCAACATATTTTCGCCAAATACGGCGATAATGCTTCGCGGTGACTTCCTTCCTTGCCTTTATCAAGGTAGGAATGACTTCTTCTGGAATGCCTTTTCCTTTTAGGATCTGGCATTCAAACGCCATGCCGTCAAACGCAGCCGCGGTAAGTCTTGAAAAAGACAAGGACCCTGCTGAAGCAGGTCCCTTCTCAGAAGTAGAGGCCACGGATCGTCCGTGACCATCTCTTGAAGTTCCGGGTACCAAGTCCTTCTTGGCCAATCCGGAGCCACTAGTCTTACTCCTTTTTGCCGTATAATCCTCAATACCTTTGGTATGAGAGGCAGAGGAGGAAACACATATACGGACTGGTACACCCAAGGTGTTACCAACGCGTCCACAGCTATTGCCTGCGGATCTCTTGACCTGGCGCAATAACTGTCCAGTGTCTTGTTGAGGCGAGACGCCATCATGTCCACCATTGGTTTTACCCAACGGTTTAATAGCATGTGGAAAACTTCTGGATGAAGTACCCACTCTCCCGGGTGAAGGTCGTGTCTGCTGAGGAAGTCTGCTTCCCAGTTGTCCACGCCCGGGATGAATACTGCTGACAATGCTATCACGTGATTCTCCGCCCAGCGAAGGATCCTGGCAGCTTCTGCCATTCTGTTTCTTGTGCCGCCCTGTCTGTTTACATGGGCGACTGCCGTGATGTTGTCCGACTGGATCAACACCGGTCTTCCTTGAAGCAGAGGTTCCGCCTGGCTTAGAGCATTGTAGATTGCTCTTAGTTCCAGAATGCTTATGTGAAGAGACTTTTTCAGGCTCGACCACACTCCCTGGAAATTTCTTCCCTGTGTGACTGCTCCCCAGCCTCTCAGGCTGGCATCCGTGGTCACCAGGATCCAATCCTGCATGCCGAATCTGCGGCCCTCCAATAGATGAGCCTCCTGCAACCACCACAGAAGGGATACCCTTGTCCTCGGCGACAGGGTTATCCGCAGGTGCATCTGAAGATGCGACCCTGACCATTTGTCCAACAGATCCCTTTGCATGGAATCTGCCGAAAGGGATTGCTTCGTAAGAAGCTACCATTTTTTCCCAGGACTCTTGTGCATTGATGTACAGACACCTTTCCTGGTTTTAGGAGGTTCCTGACCAGGTCAGATAACTCCTTGGCTTTTTCTTCGGGAAGAAAAACCTTTTTCTGAACTGTGTCCAGAATCATCCCCAGGAACAGCAGACGAGTTGTCGGCATTAATTGGGATTTTGGAATATTCAGAATCCATCCGTGCTGCTTTAGCACCTCTTGAGATAGTGCTAAACCCATCTCTAGCTGTTCTCTGGACCTTGTCCTTATTAGGAGATCGTCCAAGTATGGGATAATTAATACGCCTTTTCTTCGAAGAAGAAATATTATCTCGGCCATTACCTTTGTAAAGACCCGAGGTGCCGTGGACAAACCAAACGGCAGCGTCTGAAACTGATAGTGACAGTTTTGTACAACGAACCTGAGGTACCCCTGGTGTGAGGGGTAATTGGAACGTGGAGATACGCATCCTTGATGTCCAAGGATACCATAAAGTCCCCTTCTTCCAGGTTCGCTATCACTGCTCTGAGTGACTCCATCTTGAACTTGAACTTCTTTATGTACAGGTTCAAGGACTTCAGATTTAGAATAGGCCTTACCGAGCCATCCGGCTTCGGTACCACAAAAAGAGTGGAATAATACCCCTTCCCTTGTTGTAGAAGAGGTACCTTGACTATCACCTGCTGAGAATACAGCTTGTGAATGGCTTCCAAAACCGTCTCCCTTTCTGAGGGGGACGTTGGTAAAGCCGACTTCAGGAAACGGCGAGGTGGCTCTGTCTCTAATTTCAACCTGTACCCCTGAGATATTATCTGCAGGATCCAGGGATTTACCTGCGAGTGAGCCCACTGCGCGCTGTAATTTTTGAGACGACCGCCTACCGCCCCCAAGTCCGCTTGCGAAGCCCCAGCGTCATGCTGAGGCTTTTGTAGAAGCCGGGGAGGGCTTCTGTTCCTGGGAAGGAGCTGCCTGTTGCTGTCTCATCCCTCGTCCTCTGCCTCGTGGCAGATATGAATAGCCCTTTGCTCTCTTATTTTTAAAGGAACGAAAAGGCTGCGGTTGAAAAGTCGGTGCCTTTTTCTGTTGGGGAGTGACTTGAGGTAGAAAAGTGGATTTCCCGGCCGTAGCCGTGGCCACCAAATCCGATAGACCGACCCCAAATAACTCCTCTACGCATCGCCTGTCCACTGTCGTGTCCATAAAGCTCTTCTGGCCGAAATGGACATAGCACTTACCCGTGATGCCAGTGTGCAGATATCTCTCTGTGCATCACGCATATAAAGAAATGCATCCTTTATTTGTTCTAACGACAGTAAAATATTGTCCCCGTCCAGGGTATCAATATTTTCGATCAGGGACTCTGACCAAACTACCCCAGCACTGCACATCCAGGCAGTCGCAATAACTGGTCGTAGTATAACACCTGCATGTGTGTATATACCTTTTTGGATATTTTCCATCCTCCTATCTGATGGATCTTTAAGTGCGGCCGTCTCAGGAGAGGGTAACGCCACTTGTTTTGATAAGCGTGTTAGCGCTTTGTCCACCCTAGGAGGTGTTTCCCAGCGCTCCCTAACCTCTGGCGGGAAAGGGTATAAAGCCAATAACTTCTTTGAAATTAGCAGTTTTTTATCGGGGCACCCCACGCTTCATCACACACGTCATTTAATTCTTCTGATTCGGTAAAAACTACTGGTAGTTTTTTCACACCCCACATAATACCCTGTTTAGTGGTACCTGTAGTATCAGCTAAATGTAACATCTCCTTTATTGCCAAAATCATATAACGTGTGGCCCTACTGGAAAATACGGTTGATTCGTCACCTTCACCACCGGAATCAGTGCCTGTGTCTGGGTCTGTGTCGACCGACTGAGGCAAGGGGCGTTTTACAGCCCCTGACGGTGTTTGAGGCGCCTGGACAGGGACTAATTGAGTGTCCGGCCGCCTCATGTCGGCAAACGACTGCTTAAGCGAGTTGACGCTATCCCGTAATTCCACAAATAAAGGCATCCATTCTGGTGTCGACCCCCTAGGAGGGGACATCCTCATATTTGGCAATTGCTCCGCCTCCACACCAATAACGTCCTCATACATGTCGACACACACGTACCGACACACAGCAGACACACAGGGAATGCTCTATACGAAGACAGGACCCACTAGCCCTTTGGGGAGACAGAGGGAGAGTCTGCCAGCACACACCAAAAAGCGCTATATATGACAGGGATAGCCTTATGATTAAGTGCTCCCTTATAGCTGCTTTTATATTGATATATTGCCATTTATTTTGCCCCCCCTCTCTGTTATACCCTGTTTCTGTAGTGCAGTGCAGGGGAGAGACCTGGGAGCCTTCCTGACCAGCGGAGCTGTGATAGAAAATGGCGCCGTGTGCTGAGGAGATAGGCCCCGCCCCTTTTCCGGCGGGCTCGTCTCCCGCTATTTAGTACATTTAGGCAGGGGTAAATATCTCCATATAGCCTCTGGGGCTATATGTGAGGTATTTTTAGCCTTTTTAAAGGTTTTCATTTGCCTCCCAGGGCGCCCCCCTCCCAGCGCCCTGCACCCTCAGTGACTGCCGTGTGAA
Source organism: Pseudophryne corroboree (assembly GCF_028390025.1). NCBI lineage: Eukaryota > Metazoa > Chordata > Amphibia > Anura > Myobatrachidae > Pseudophryne > Pseudophryne corroboree. The sequence goes on along the minus strand of NC_086447.1, from coordinate 1,666,293 downwards.
GTGTGCTGAGAGGAAAATGGCGCACAGCTGCAGTGCTGTGCGCTACCTTAAGAAGACTGCAGGAGTCTTCAGCCGCCGATTCTGGACCTCTTCTTGCTTCAGCATCTGTGAGGGGGCCGGCGGCGTGGCTCCGGTGACCATCCAGGCTGTACCTGTGATCGTCCCTCTGGAGCTTCATGTCCAGTAGCCAAGAAGCCAATCCATCCTGCACGCAGGTGAGTTCACTTCTTCTCCCCTCTGTCCCTCGTTGCAGTGATCCTGTTGCCAGCAGGACTCACTGTAAAATAAAAAACCTAAGCTAAACTCTCTAAGCAGCTCTTTATGAGAGCCACCTAGAATTGCACCCTTCTCGGCCGGGCACAAAAATCTAACTGGAGTCTGGAGGAGGGTCATAGGGGGAGGAGCCAGTACACACCACCTGACCTGTAAAAGCTTTACTTTTGTGCCCTGTCTCCTGCGGAGCCGCTATTCCCCATGGTCCTTTCAGGAACCCCAGCATCCACTTAGGACGATAGAGAAAAGTGTGTTATACCATTTTCTTCTGCTGTAACATCTGCTGTATTGCTCAGCCTTTTTGAAGGCTGTATTTGGGCAAATAAAGATCTTCTGCCTAAAGATGATGGCGTCATCTTGTGACCTACATGGCTATGCGAAACCTAGCCCCGTTCACCGGCTGTCCAGGGTGAACCAGCGTCTCCAAGTTCCGCCTTCCGCCAGCTACCGGTAGAGGACTAGTGGGGATTCGTCAACACCACACAGGTGTGGTAAGGCAGCGTGTCGGCACATACAGAGCAGAACCGTGGTTCCAAAAGCCACGGCAGGTTAGTAGTTTGGTGGTGGCAGCATAAACCCACCCACGGTGCAGTGGGTGGAGTCAGTAACAGGCGGTTACTGACGGTAAGCGGGAATCCCCTATGTGGCCAGGTCCCGTGTGACCTAAACATCCATTCTGTGTACTGGGGACGGGAACGTGAAAGCGTTCAGGACTTTCGTACGGGACCGTCCGGTCACAGAGGGCATTAGCTGAGGTAGGTGTAGGCCGGTACTCAGAAGGCATTAGCTGAGGTAGGTGTAGGCTGGTACTCAGGAGGCATTATCCGAGGTAAATGTAGGCCGGTACTCAGAGGGCATTATCTGAGGTAGGTGTAGGCCGGTACTCAGAGGGCATTAGCTGAGGCAGGTGTAGGCCGGTATTCAGAGGGCATTAGCTGAGGCAGGTGTAGGCTGGAAGTCAGAGGGCATTAGCTGAGGTAGGTGTAGGCTGGTACTCAGGGGGCATTAGCTGAGGTAGGTGTAGGCCGGTATTCAGAGGGCATTAGCTGAGGTAGGTGTAGGCCGGTGCTCAGAAGGCATTAGCTGAGGTAGGTGTAGGCCGGTAGTCAGAGGGCATTAGCTGAGGAAGGTGTAGGCTGGTGCTCAGGGGGCATTATCTGAGGTAGGTGTAGGCTGGTAGTCAGAGAGCATTAGCTGAGGTAGGTGTAGGCTGGTGCTCAGGGGGCATTATCTGAGGTAGGTGTAGGCTGGTAGTCAGAGGGCATTAGCTGAGGTAGGTGTAGGCTGGTAGTCAGAGGGCATTAGCTGAGGTAGGTGTAGGCTGGTACTCAGGGGGGCATTAGCTGAGGTAGGTGTAGGCTGGTGCTCAGGGGGCATTAGCTGAGGTAAATGTAGGCTGGTACTCAGGGGGCATTATCTGAGGTAAATGTAGGCTGGTACTCAGGGGGCATTATCGGAGGAAGGTGTAGGCCGGTACTCAGAGGGCATTATCTGAGGTAGGTGTAGGCCGGTACTCAGTGGGTATTAGCTGAGGAAGGTGTAGGCTGGTAGTCAGAGGGCATTAGCGGAGGTAAATGTAGGCCGGTACTCAGAGGGCATAATCTGAGGTAGGTGTAGGCCGGTAGTCAGAGGGCATTAGCTGAGGTAGGTGTAGGCCGGCAGTCAAAGGGCATTAGATGAGGTAGGTGTAGGCTGGTAGTCAGTGGGCATTAGCTGAGGTAGGCTGGTAGTCAGAGTGCATTAGCTGGGGTTAAGTGTAGGAGAGTGGGAGAAAATAAGGGGTTCCTTAGTCCAGAGACACCCGGGTTCTCATGTCTCATAGGGATGAGCGATGGTACTTATTACTGGTCCAGAAAACATCTTGTAAGTAAAGTAGAGGGTAATATGTTGTATGGTGAGACTGTATCGGTGATATTAGAATACGCCAGTTACAGGTAATGGAATATGTAATTGCTCATTTGGTTACACTGTAGTCACTGTTATGTACGCAGGGGTAGGGTAAAAGCAGCTGTTGTTATTCACTGTATTCCAGGGAACTAGGGAAGGACGCTCTGCAGCAGCCCAAGGCATGTTACACCAACACATAACCATGTCACCACCTAGTCTACCTCTCCCTCTAGCATCCTCCAACTCTTCCAGTCCTAGCTCCCCATACACTGGCTCAACCCCATAGGTCATCAGTCTGTCTCCCCCCTCACAATCAGACTGTAAGCTCCATGACCAAGGGTCCTCCTCCCTCCTACTTGCCTTACACACCAGCTACACGTCACACCTCCTCCTTGGGCTCTCTGCCCCTGGGCTCCACTCCTCAATTGTTCCCATGTCTTCATGCGACATAGAGCCGTTATCTCTCGCTATGCTAATAGGTACAGGTTGTAGTGCTATTTACAGTGAATCTGGAAAGTATTCACAGCGCTTCACTTTTTCCACATTTTGTTGTTAAAGCCTTATTCTAAACTGGAATAAATTAAATTTTTTCCCTCAAAATTCTACACACAATACCCCATAATGACAACGTGAAAAAAGTGTTTTTGAGATTTTTCCTAATTTATTAAAAATAAAAAAACTAAGAAATCACATGTACATAAATATTCACAGCCTTTGCTAAATACTCTGCCCATTTGCCTTTCCTCCTCCTTATGACTTTCTCAATGGACCTCGACCCCTACTCACAATCTCGGCCACTCCGTCGACCTTGTCTTCACCCACCGATGTGATCTCTCGGATTTCTCAAACTCTCCCTTCCCTCTATCTGACCACCATCTGCTTTCTTTCATCCTCTCGTCTTCCCCTCTCCTCTCCACGCTCAGACCCACCATCACCAGACACAATCTCGGGTCTCTCGACCCTGCTACCCTGTCCTCCCTTGAGACTTTACGCTCTCCTCTTTCCACCATGACCTGCCTCAACCAGGCAGCCTCCTTCTATAACTCTTACCTAACAGCTGCTCTCGACTCTGTGGCCCCCCTCTCCTCTGTCCCCCTCCGCCGCTCCAAACCCCAACCCTGGCACACCAAACTAACATGATTCTTACAAAAATTTTCACACTCCGCTGAACGCTCCTGGATGAAATCTCACTCTCTGCCGGACTTCCTCCATTTCAAGTTTATTCTCTCCTCCTACAGCTCTGCTCTTTCCCTCGCCAAGCAATCCTTTTTCCAAGTACTCATTCTGAGTCCTCCAGTCCACGCCGTCTCTTTGAAACTTTCAATATTCTCCATCGTCCTTCCATCCTCCCTCACTGCCACTGACTTTGCCTCCTTCATATCCAAAATTGAGAAAATTCGACACAATATCTCCTCCCGTCACCCCTGCTGCGCCCCTGCCCCCATCATCCTTCCGCTCCATCTATCCCACCCTGTCCTCCTTCCGTCCCACTACAGACAAGGAAGTTCACTGTCTCATCTTATCCCCCTCAACCTGCCCCCTGGACCCCCTTCCCTCCCGTCTTCTCCGCTCCCTCTCCCCCACTGCCTGCTCCCACCTTGCTCAACTCTTTAACCTATCGCTCTCTACCGGCATCTTCCAGTCACCATTCAAACATGCGCTGGTCTCACCTATTCTAAAAAAAACAACATCGACCCTTCACCACTCACTAGCTACCGCCCCATCTCTCTTCTTCCATTCACCTCCAAACTACGTGAACGACTGGTCTACAGCCGTCTCACAAGCTACCTCTCCGACACCTCCATCCACTACAATCTGGCTTTCGCCCACTCCACTACACTGAGACTGCCATGGTGAAAGTCACCAATGACCAGCTTTCGGCCAAATCTAAGGGCCACTTCTCTCTGCTTATCCTTCTGGACCTCTCTGCTGCCTTTGACACCGTAGATCATCCTCTCCTCCTGCGCACACTCCAAAACATTGGCCTCTTTAGCACCGCCCTTGACTGGTTTACATCTTTCCTCACTAACCGCTCCTTCTCTGTGTCTGCATCCAGCACCACCTCACCCCCTTCCATCCTTCCTGTTGGTGTCCCTCAGGGTTCTGTCCTCTGCCCCCTTCTGTACTCCCTGTACACCTCTTCCCTGGGTGCGCTCATTAACTCCTTTGGCCTTCAATACCACCTCTATGCTGATGACACACAAGTCTACCTCTCCTCTCCTGATCTGTCCCCCTCTGTCCTCTCTCAGGTTTCCAGCTGCCTCTCCGCCATCTCCTCCTCGATGTCTGAGTGCTCTCTGAAGCTCAACATGGACAAAACTGAATGCATTATCTTTCCCCCACCCAGAGCAACACCCCCGACCAATATCTCTATCACTGTTGACAACACCACCATCTCCTCCGCTCCTTTGCACCCCACATCCAAGCCCTGGCGTAATCCTGTCGGTTCCAGTTACGCAACATTGCTCGCATCAGGCCATTTCTCTCCCAGAGTGCAACTAAACTTATCATCCACTAACTGGCTGTGGCCGCTCCTCCATCCCCCTGCCTCATGCCTTGAACATCTCTGCTTTGCTTACATACCGCCATCAGGCTATCTCCCGCTTGCTTGCACCTCATGTCATCTGTCTGTTGCCCCTTCCCACTAGATTGTTAGCTCTTCAGAGTAGGGCCCTCTTTCCTCTTGTTGTCAAAGCCCTCTTCTCCTCACACATCACTCGCAGCTCTCCCCTACTCAACGACCATCTTTACCCGCTTTCTCTCCTGCTGGTAAAGGCTCATCTCCATCTATGGCCACCAGCCCCTAGTAGTACGATCATGACTCCCCTGCTACTTACATCTTAGCTGTATTATGTATGAGTATTGTGGTGCTCTGTGTTACCTGTACTCTATTTTTGTTATTTATTTACTGTAATGCTAAGTTCTGTCTCCCTGTACTGTCCTTTGTACAGCGCTGCGAAACACTTGTAGCGCCTTATAAATAAAATGTAATAATAATAATAAGAATTTACTCACCGGTAATTCTATTTCTCGTAGTCCGTAGTGGATGCTGGGGACTCCGTAAGGACCATGGGGAATAGACGGGCTCCGCAGGAGACTGGGCACTCTAAAAGAAAGATTAGGTACTATCTGGTGTGCACTGGCTCCTCCCTCTATTCCCCTCCTCCAGACCTCAGTTAGGGAAACTGTGCCCGGAAGAGCTGACACTACAAGGAAAGGATTTGGAATCCAGGGTAAGACTCATACCAGCCACACCAATCACACCGTACAACTTGTGATAACCTTACCCAGTTTACAGTATGAACAACAACTGAGCCTCAATCAACGGATGGCTCATAACAATAACCCTTTAGTAAGCAATAACTATATACACGTATTGCAGAAGAAGTCCGCACTTGGGACGGGCGCCCAGCATCCACTACGGACTACGAGAAATAGAATTACCGGTGAGTAAATTCTTATTTTCTCTGACGTCCTAGTGGATGCTGGGGACTCCGTAAGGACCATGGGGATTATACCAAAGCTCCCAAACGGGCGGGAGAGTGCGGATGACTCTGCAGCACCGAATGAGCAAACTCAAGGTCCTCCTCAGCCAGGGTATCAAACTTGTAGAACTAAGCAAATGTGTTTGAACCCGACCAAGTAGCAGCTCGGCAAAGCTGTAAAGCAGAGACCCCTCGGGCAGCCGCCCAAGAAGAGCCCACCTTCCTCGTGGAATGGGCTTTTACTGATTTTGGATGCGGCAATCCAGCCGCAGAGTGAGCCAGCTGAATCGTGCTACAGATCCAGCGAGCAATAGTCTGCTTCGAAGCAGGAGCGCCAACCTTGTTGGCTGCATACAGAATAAACAGCGAGTCAGACTTTCTGACTCCCGCCGTTCTGGAAACATACATTTTCAAAGCCCGGACTACGTCCAGCAACTTGGAATCCTCCAAGTCCCGAGTAGCCGCAGGCACCACAATAGGTTGGTTCAAATGAAACGATGATACCACCTTAGGGAGAAATTGGGGACAAGTCCTCAATTCTGCCCTGTCCATATGGAAGATCAGATAGGGGCTTTTACAGGACAAAGCCGCCAATTCTGACACACGCCTAGCCGAAGCTAAGGCCAATAGCATGACCACTTTCCACGTGAGATATTTTAGCTCCACGGTCTTAAGTGGCTCAAACCAGTGGGATTTCAGGAAATCCAACACAACGTTAAGATCCCAAGGTGCCACTGGTGGCACAAAAGGAGGCTGAATATGCAGCACTCCCTTTACAAACGTCTGAACCTCAGGCAGTGAAGCCAGTTCTTTTTGAAAGAAAATGGATAGGGCCGAGATCTGAACCTTTATGGACCCTAATTTGAGGCCCATAGTCACACCTGACTGTAGGAAATGCAGAAAACGACCCAACTGGAAGTCCTCTGTAGGGGCCTTCCTGGCCTCACACCAAGCAACATATTTCCGCCATATGCGGTGATAATGCTTTGCTGTCACATCCTTCCTAGCTCTTATCAGCGTAGGAATTACTTCATCCGGTATAACCTTTTCCGCTAGGATCCGGCGTTCAACCGCCATGCCGTCAAACGCAGCCGCGGTAAGTCTTGGAACAGACAGGGCCCCTGCTGCAACAGGTCCTGTCTGAGAGGCAGAGGCCATGGGTCCTCTGTGACCATCTCTTGAAGTTCTGGGTACCAAGTCCTTCTTGGCCAATCCGGAACAATGAGTATTGTTCTCACTCCTCTTTTTCTTACTATTCTCAGTACCTTGTGTATGAGAGGAAGAGGAGGAAACACATATACCGACTGGAACACCCACGGAGTTACCAGTGCGTCCACAGCTATCGCCTGAGGGTCCCTTGACCTGGCGCAATATTTTTTTAGCTTTTTGTTTAGGCGGGACGCCATCATGTCCACCTGTGGCCGTTCCCACCGATTTGCAATCTGCTCGAAGACTTCTTGATGAAGTCCCCACTCTCCCGGGTGGAGGTCGTGCCTGCTGAGGAAGTCTGCTTCCCAGTTGTCCACTCCCGGAATGAACACTGCTGACAGTGCTTGTACGTGATTCTCCGCCCAACGAAGAATCCTTGTGGCTTCCGCCATCGCCACCCTGCTTCTTGTGCCGCCCTGTCGGTTTACATGGGCGACTGCCGTGATGTTGTCTGACTGAATCAGCACTGGTTGGTCTCGAAGCAGGGGCTCCGCTTGACTCAGGGCGTTGTATATGGCCCTAAATTCCAGTATGTTTATGTGCAGACGAGTCTCCTGACTTGACCACAGCCCCTGGAAGTTTCTTCCCTGAGTGACTGCCCCCCATCCGCGGAGGCTTGCATCCGTGGTCACCAGGACCCAGTCCTGTATGCCGAACCTGCGGCCCTCGAGAAGATGAGCACTCTGCAGCCACCACAGAAGAGACACCCTGGCCCTCGGGGACAGGGCGATCAGCCGATGCATCTGAAGATGCGATCCGGACCACTTGTCCAACAGATCCCACTGAAAGATCCTGGCATGGAACCTGCCGAAAGGAATGGCTTCGTATGACGCTACCATCTTTCCCAGGACTCGCGTGCAGTGATGCACCGACACCTGCTTTGGTTTCAGGAGATCCCTGACTATGGTCACTAACTCCTGAGCCTTCTCCTCCGGGAGAAATACCTTCTTCTATTCTGTGTCCAGAATCATGCCCAGGAAGGGCAGAAGCGTCGTAGGAATCAGCTGCGACTTTGGAATATTCAGAATCCAGCCTTGCCGTAGCAACACTTCCTGAGAGTGCGCTACGCTGACCAACAACTGCTCTCTGGACCTCGCCTTTATGAGGAGATCGACCAAGTACGGGATAACTGTAACTCCTTGCTTCCGGAGAAGTACCATCATCTCCGCCATTACCTTGGTAAAGACTCTCGGTGCCGTGGATAGACCAAACGGCAACGTCTGGAATTGGTAATGACAGTCCTGTACCACAAACCTGAGGTACTCCTGGTGAGGCGGATAAATGGGGACATGCAAGTACGCATCCTTGATGTCCAGAGATACCATAAAATCCCCCTCTTCCAGGCTGGCAATGACCGCTCTGAGCGATTCCATTTTGAACTTGAACTTTTTCATGTAAATGTTCAAGGATTTTAAATTTAGAATGGGTCTTACCGAACCGTCCGGTTTCGGTACCACAAACAGTGTGGAATAGTAACCCCTTCCCTGCTGAAGGGGGGGTACCATTATTATCACTTGCTGGAGGTACAGCTTGTGAATAGCCGTCAGGACTATCTCCCTCCCCGTGGGAGAAGCTGGCAAGGCGGATTTTGGGTAACGGTGAGGGGGCGTCACTTCGAATTCCAGCTTGTATCCCTTAGATACAATTTGTATAGCCCAAGGATCCACTTGTGAGTGAACCCACTGGTTGCAGAAATTTCGGAGACGTGCCCCCACCGCTCCTGGCTCCGCTTGTGGAGCCCCAGCGTCATGCGGTGGACTTAGTGGAAGCAGGGGAGGACTTTTGTTCCTGAGAACTGGCTGCATGGTGCAGCTTCTTTCCTCTACCCCTGCCTCTGGCAAGAAAGGATGCACCTCTGACTCTCTTGCTTTTTTGAGAACGAAAGGACTGCATTTGGTAATACGGTGCTTTCTTAGGCTGTGAGGAAACCTGTGGCAAGAAAGTCGACTTTCCAGCTGTTGCTGTGGATACGAGGTCCGAGAGACCGTCCCCAAACAATTCCTCACTCTTATAAGGCAAAACCTCCATGTGTTTTTTAGAGTCGGCATCCCCTGTCCATTGCCGAGTCCATAAGACCCTTCTGGCAGAAATGGACATTGCATTTATCGAGAGCCCAGCAGGCAAATGTCCTTCTGGGCATCCCGCATATATAAGACGACGTCTTTAATATGGCTAAGTGTTAGCAATACGGTATCCCTGTCCAGGGTATCCAACCCCTCTGACAGAGTATCTGTCCATGCTGCAACAGCACTGCACATCCAGGCTGAAGCAATAGCCGGTCTCAGTAGAGTACCAGAGTGTGTATACACTGACTTCAAGATACCTTCCTGCTTCCTATCCGCAGGTTCCTTTAGGGCGGCCGTATCCTGAGACGGCAGGGCCACTCTTTTAGATAAGCGCGTCAGGGCCTTGTCAACCCTAGGGGAGGATTCCCAGCGTAACCTATCCGTTGGCGGGAAAGGGTACGCCATTAGTATTCTCTTGGGAATCACCACTTTCTTATCAGGGGAAGACCACGCTTCTTCACATAACTCATTTAATTCATGTGACGGGGGAAAAGTCACTGGCTGCTTTTTCTCCCCAAACATATTTACCCTCTTGTCAGGGACAGGGTCAGCCTCTGAAATGTGTAATACATTTTTCATTGCAATAATCATGTATCGGATGGCCTTAGTCATTTTGGGCTGTAATAGTGCCTCATCCTCGTTGACGCTGGAGTCGGACTCCGTGTCGACATCTGTGTCAACCAACTGAGATAGTGGGCGTTTTTGAGACGCTGACGGCCTCTGAGGCGCCTGGGCAGGCCCGGGTTGAGAGCCCGGCTGTCCCCCGGCAGCAACATAATCAAATCTCTTATGTAATGAGTTTACATTGTCATTTAAGACCTTCCACATATCCATCCAATCAGGTGTCGGCACCGACGGGGGCGACACCACATTTATCTGCACTTGCTCCGCCTCCACGTAACCCTCCTCATCAAACATGTCGACACAGCCGTACCGACACACAGCACACACACAGGGAATGCTCTGACCGAGGACAGGACCCCACAAGGTCTATGGGGAGACAGAGAAAGAGTATGCCAGCACACACCACAGCGCTATATACAAAGGGATACACACTACCAGAAGTGAATTTTTCCCAATAGCTGCTGTATCAATACACCTTTTGCCTAAATTTATGTGCCCCCCCTCTCTTTTTACCCTCTTAGTGCCAGGAGACTGCAGGGGAGAGCCTGGGGAGCGTCCTTCCAGCGGAGCTGTGAAGAGAAATGGCGCTGGTGTGCTGAGGAAGAAGGCCCCGCCCCCTCAGCGGCGGGCTTCTGTCCCGCTGTTTCTGACTAAAAAATGGCGGGGGTTTTACACATATACAGTCACAGACTGTATTATGTGTTTTTTATGCCAAAGGTATTCTTATTGCTGCCCAGGGCGCCCCCCCCCCCAGCGCCCTGCACCCTACAGTGACCGGAGTGTGTGGTGTGCAGTGGGAGCAATGGCGCACAGCTGCGGTGCTGTGCGCTACTTTAATGAAGACAGGAGTCTTCAGCCGCCGATTTCATCACCAACTTCTGATCTTCTGGCTCTGCAAGGGGGACGGCGGCGCGGCTCCGGGAACGGACGACCGAGGACCTTTGCCTGTGTTCGAACCCTCTGGAGCTAATGGTGTCCAGTAGCCTAAGAAGCGCAACCTAGCTGTGAACAGGTACGTTTGCTTCTCTCCCCTCGGTACCACGTAGCAGTGAGTCTGTTGCCAGCAGATCTCACTGAAAATAAAAAACCTAACATTACTTTCTTTACTAGCAGGCTCAGGAGAGCCCACTAGGTGCATCCAGCTCTGGCCGGGCACAGATTCTAACTGAGGTCTGGAGGAGGGGCATAGAGGGAGGAGCCAGTGCACAGCAGATAGTACCTAATCTTTCTTTTAGAGTGCCCAGTCTCCTGCGGAGCCCGTCTATTCCCCATGGTCCTTACGGAGTCCCCAGCATCCACTAGGACGTCAGAGAAAATAATACTTTGTTGATGCGCCTTTGGCAGCAATTACAGCTTCAAGTCTTTTTGAATATGATGCCTCAGGCTTGGCACACCTATTTTTGGCCAGTTTTGCCCATTCCTCTTTGCAGCACCTCTCAAGCTCCATCAGGTTAGATTGGAAATGTCGGTGCACAGCCATTTTCAGATCTCTCCAGAGATGTTCAATCGGATTCAAGTCTGGGCTCTGGCTGGGCCACTCATTCACAGAGTTGCCCTGAAGCCACTGCTTTGATATCTTGGCTGTATGCTTAGGGTCGTTGTCCTACTGAAAGATGAACCGTCGCCCCAGTCTGAGGTCAAGAGCGCTCTGGAGCAGGTTTTCATCCAGGATGTCTCTGTACATTGCTGCATTCATCTTTCCCTCTATCCTGACTGGTCTCCCAGGTCCTGATGCTGAAAAACATCCCCACAGCATGATGCTGCCACCACAATGCTTCACTGTAGAGATGGTATTGGCCCTGTGATGAGCGGTGCCTCGTTTCCTCCAAACATGACGCCTGGCATTCACGCCAAAAAGAGTTCAATCTTTGTCTCATCAGACCAGAGAATTTTGTTTCTCATGGTCCGAGAGTCCTTCAGGTGCATTTTGGCAAACGCCAGGTGGGCTGCCCTGTGCTTTTTACTAAGGAGTGGCTTCCGTCTGGCCACTCTACCATACAGGCCTGATTGGTAGATTGCTGCAGAGATGGTTGTCCTTCTGGAAGGTTCTCCTCTCTCCACAGAGAAATGCTGTAGCTCTGACAGAGTGACCATCGGGTTCTTGGTCACCTCCCTGACTAGGGCCCTTCTCCCCCGATCACTCAGTTTAGATGGCCATCCAGCTCTAGGAAGAGTCCTGGTGGTTCCGAACTCCTTACATTTACGGATGATGGAGGCCACTGTGCTCATTGGGACCTTCAGAGCAGCAGATATTTTTCTGTACCCTTCCCAAGATTTGTGCCTCAAGACAATCCTGTCTCAGAGGTCTACAGACAATTCCTTTGACTTCATGCTTGGTTTGTGCTCAGATATGCACTGTCAAGTGTGGAACCTTATACAGACAGGTGTGTGCCTTTCCAAATCATGTCCAATCAACTGCATTTACCACAGGTGGACTCCAATTAAGCTGTAGGAACCCTTCAAGGATGATCAGGGGACACAGGATGCACCTGAGCTTCATGGCAAAAGCTGTGAATACTTATGTACATGTGATCTCTTAGTTTTTTAGTTTTAATAAATTTGCAAAAATCACAAACACTTTTTCATATGGTCATTATGGGGTATTGTGTGAAGAATTTTGAGGGGAAAAAAGAATTTATTACGTTTTGGAATAAGGCTGTAACATAACAATGTGGAAAAAGTGAAGCGTGGTGAATACTTTCCAGATGCACTGTATTACTTACATACTGTATTGTAGTGTACTGTTCTGCTTGTTTGCTAGTCTGTGTTATACAATCGTTATCCCCGTCTATAGCGGAATATATCGGTAAATAGATGTATGATATTCCTAACGCTTTGTCTGTCCCCCCTCTAGAACATTTGTAGATGTCTCCCTTATGGATAAATGTAGCTTCAGTTCCCGGTTAATAGACGGTGGCCCATAACACTGTTGCAGTGATCTGATAATGAGAGAACCCAGCCAATGAGAGACAGGCCGGGGATCAGAGACCGCAATGGTCCATCTGTTCATATCGCAGGTTTATCACATACACATCACTACAATACAAGATAAATCAGACGTACAGGTATTCCTGCCTTACCACAGCCCCTCCCGGACACACAGGGACTATCACTATTACAGTCCTCAGCGCCTACACCCAGGAATATCTGTACGTCCTTATGCATAATAATAAATTTCTGTGGAATTTTTCCAGCAGGTTTAGGAAAACTGATGGGATGAGACCCTTACTACCGTCTAGATCTCATCCCCCCAACTCAAGCACAGAGCGTCAAGAAGCAAGCAGCAGGAGGAACACACCAGGCAGAGCCAGCCACCCACCTGCCCATGGGAGGGGGGGAATGCAATGAAGATGAGAGGGGGAAAGAGAAGCCATCTATGGGGAGGAACATGCACATACAGGGGAGAGGGGCTCCACATGCTACGGAGCTAACAAGCCCTCAGGAAGCCCAGCTGCAAAGCCAGGACACAGGGAGAGAAGATGGGGATCCAGCAGTCCCACCGACCCCAGAGCAACAGTCACACGTGTAACACAGGCTCATATTTCATTACATGTCCCAGAATCCACGGAGAACTAACGTGTTACATGGGTGAGTGCCATCAGCTGAACATAGAAACAATGCAACAACAGGTACATCACAGGAGCTGAAAATTCATCTCACCATTAGCAAAAATCCTATGAAAGACTGGTGTGGAGACAGAGCAGCCGAAGCAGGAGATAAAACAAGACAAGTCAATGAGTGGATGGAACGGCTGGGAGAGGAGGGAGCATGTCACAGTCATCTTATACATGGCCAGGCGGTGTCACCTCCCTCCGACGTGAGCGCATCTCCACCTACCTCCAACATGAGCCTGCCCAAGGGCCACTTACCCTCCAGTATGAGCGCCCATGGGCCACCTCCCTCTGACGTGAGCGCATCTACGGGCCACCTACCTCCAACATGAGCCTGCCCAAGGGCCACTTACCCTCCAGTATGAGCGCCCATGGGCCACCTCCCTCTGACGTGAGCGCATCTCCACCTACCTCTAACATGAGCTTGCCCAAGGGCCACTTCCCCTCCAGTATGAGCGCCCATGGGCCACCTCCCTCTGACGTGAGTGCATCTACGGGCCACCTACCTCCAACATGAGCCTGCCCAAGGGCCACTTCCCCTCCAATATTAGAGCCCACGGGTCACCTCCCTCCAACGTGAGTGCATCTAGGGGCCACCTACTGTACCTCCAACATGAGCCTGCCCAAGGGCCACTTCCCCTCCAATATGAGCGCCCACGGGTCACCTCCCTCCAACGTGAGTGCATCTCCACCTACCTCCAACATGAGCCTGCCCAAGGGCCACTTCCCCTCCAATATGAGAGCCCACGGGTCACCTCCCTCCAACGTGAGTGCATCTAGGGGCCACCTACTGTACCTCCAACATGAGCCTGCCCAAGGGCCACTTCCCCTCCAATATGAGCGCCCACGGGTCACCCCCCTCCAACGTGAGCGCATCTCCACCTACCTCCAACATGAGCCTGCCCAAGGGCCACTTCCCCTCCAATATGAGTGGCCACGGGTCACCGCCCTCCAACGTGAGCGCATCTCCACCTACCTCCAACATGTGCCTGCCCAAGGGCCACTTCCTCTCCAATATGAGTGCCCACGGGTCACCTCCCTCCGACGTGAGAGCATCTATGAGCCACCTACCTCAAACATGAGCCTCCAATATAAGTGCCCACGGGTCACCGCCCTCAGACGTGAGCACATCTCCACCTACCTCCAACATGTGCCTGCCCAAGGGCCACTTCCCCTCCAATATGAGTGCCCACGGGTCACCTCCCTCCGACGTGAGCGCATCTATGGGCCACCTACCTCTAACATGAGCCTGCCCAAGGGCCACTTCGCCTTCAATATGAGAGCCCACGGGACACCTCCCTCCAAAGTGAGCGCATCTATGGGCCACCTACCTCCAACATGTGCCTGCCCAAGGGCCACTTCCCCTCCAATATGAGTGCCCATAAGCCACCTCCCTCCAAAACAAGCGTGCCCACGGGTCACCTCCCTCTGACAAAAGCATACCCACGTACCACCTCCCTCCGATATGAAGGTGTCCATGGGTCACCTCTCTCTGACATGAGCGCGCCCACGGGCCACCTACCTCCAACATGAGCCTGCCCAAGGGCCACTTCCCCTCCAATATGAGTGTCGAAAGGCCACCTCCCTCCAAAATTAGCGTGCCCACGGGTCATCTCCCTCTGACAAAAGCATACCCACGGACTACCTCCCTCTAACGCGAGTGCACCCACGGGTCACCTCCCTCTGAAACAAGCCTAACTAAGGGCCACCTCCTTCAGAATAGAGCGTGCCCATGGGCCACCTCCCTCCAACAAGTGCGCACCCACAGCCCACCTCCCTCCGACATGTGCGCCTCAGATGTGACAGTAGCTGTGTGATCATTTGCTGATGTGGCCGCAAGGAATGATTTGCTGTATTAGTGATACTGCAGAGTGTACATTAGCTCACGCAGCGTTCCGCGCAGTTTCCAGCAGGCCGCACCCATCACCCCAGTCAGCGGATTGCACTTGTTAGCGCACAAGCACTGTCCCATACAAAGACGGCACATGCCCACACAGTCCCCAGTACAGCCAGTCTTCAGCCGCTAACAGGGCAGCAGACCCACGCCACACCACCCTGCAGACGGCACATGGACACAACACACTTACACGAGTCTCAGGTGGTCTGAGGTCCCCAAAACGTGCACAAACACTCAAACAGAACGCTGACTGCGGCTTCAGTGCTGCTTCCACCCATTCCTTCCACACAAGCGCGGTCAGCGCTCTCTCCTCCTACACACCGCCACTAGCGTGTATGTGCTGAAACCATACATTGCACTGAGACCGCGGAGTGATATAACATCTGTACTCCGGATAACTCGTGTCAGGCCGTCTTTCCACCATTTACCGGACCCTGGAACCAACAAAACACACTGGAAAATAAGACAATCTTTTACAAAAAGAAGAGAAATGCAAAACTGCAATACCCCAGCTGCATAAGTGTGCAATACCCCAGCTGCATAAGTGTGCACGCCCTTCCATAACGGGGCTGTAGCGGCGTTGTGTCACGTATTACATCATCCTGGACAGTAATGGTCAGTGGTGACCGCGATCAGCTGTTCCTATAGGATTTCCAGTCATGGCCCACTGGGAGCTATTTTTTGTTATATAGGTGCCATATGGGACGTGTAGCACCGCACATACACCGCAGTAATAGAATACTCCAGAGATTAATCAGGAAGGTTACACAGATAGACAAATACATGCAATAATAGAATTCTAATCAGGGCACTGTTCACCAAAGCTTACAATCTAAAGGGGTGGTGAATGGACACAGAGGGGAGATGGGACATGGTGGAAATGGACACAAAGTAGAGGAGACTGCAGAGGCTGGACCATTATGAGGAAGGGCAGAAGATATGAGGGCTCAGAGGAAGGCTGGGAGAGTGAGAGTGGAAGGAGCAGCACAGGAGAAGTCCATCGGGGAGGAGGAGATTGTGAGGATACTGGGTGTTAGAACTGTAGTTTGGCTACGTGGGCCGGGAGCCTTAGGTCTGGCAATCATACAGGTGAGGGGGAGAGAAGCACACATTACATAACAGGCCAGGGCGTCTCATTATTATCCCCCATAAAGTCTATATCAGTCCAGAGGCCAGCACAGTCCCTGCATCTCACCATGTAGCAGGGCAAGTCCAGCGGTTATTAGGATAATCCAGTGACATGGATCACTACTGCCCACCGCACGCTGCCCCCATTCCCGTCTTTGTGTAAGGATCCCAGCCGCTTGGCCAAGCTCTGCACCGGCGTGGTGGGGCTCTGGGTCTCAGTAACAAGGATCACCGCTGCCCCCATTCCCATCTTTGTGTAAGGATCCCAGCCGCTTGGCCAAGCTCTGCACCGGCGTGGTGGGGCTCTGGGTCTCCGTGACATGGATCACTACTGCCCACCGCACGCTGCCCCCATTCCCGTCTTTGTGTAAGGATCCCAGCCGCTTGGCCAAGCTCTGCACCGGCGTGGTGGGGCTCTGGGTCTCCGTGACATGGATCACCGCTGCCCCCATTCCCGTCTTTGTGTAAGAATACAAGCCGCTTGGCCAAGCTCTGCACCGGCGTGGTGGGGCTCTGGGTCTCAGTGACATGGATCACCGCTGCCCCCATTCCCGTCTTTGTGTAAGGATCCCAGCCGCTTAGCCAAGCTCTGCACCGGCGTGGTGGGGCTCTGGGTCTCAGTGACATGGATCACTGCTGCCCACCGCACGCTGCCCCATTCCCGTCTTTGTGTAAGGATCCCAGCCGCTTGGCCAAGCTCTGCACCGGCGTGGTGGGGCTCTGGGTCTCCGTGACATGGATCACCGCTGCCCCCATTCCCGTCTTTGTGTAAGGATCCCAGCCGCTTAGCCAAGCTCTGCACCGGCGTGGTGGGGCTCTGGGTCTCAGTGACATGGATCACTGCTGCCCACCGCACGCTGCCCCATTCCCGTCTTTGTGTAAGGATCCCAGCCGCTTAGCCAAGCTCTGCACCGGCGTGGTGAGGCTCTGGGTCTCAGTGACATGGATCACCGCTGCCTTCATTCCCGTCTTTGTGTAAGGATCCCAGCCGCTTGGCCAAGCTCTGCACCGGCGTGGTGAGGCTCTGGGTCTCAGTGACATGGATCACCGCTGCCTTCATTCCCGTCTTTGTGTAAGGATCCCAGCCGCTTAGCCAAGCTCTGCACCGGCGTGGTGGGGCTCTGGGTCTCAGTGACATGGATCACCGCTGCCCCCATTCCCGTCTTTGTGTAAGAATACAAGTCGCTTGGCCAAGCTCTGCACCGGCGTGGTGGGGCTCTGGGTCTCAGTGACATGGATCACCGCTGCCTTCATTCCCGTCTTTGTGTAAGGATCCCAGCCGCTTGGCCAAGCTCTGCACAGGCGTGGTGGGGCTCTGGGTCTCAGTGACATGGATCACCGCTGCCCCCATTCCCGTCTTTGTGTAAGGATCCCAGCCGCTTGGCCAAGCTCTGCACCGGCGTGGTGGGGCTCTGGGTCTCAGTGACATGGATCACTACTGCCCACCGCACGCTGCCCCCATTCCCGTCTTTGTGTAAGGATCTCAGCCGCTTAGCCAAGCTCTGCACCGGCGTGGTGAGGCTCTGGGTCTCAGTGACATGGATCACCGCTGCCTTCATTCCCGTCTTTGTGTAAGGATCCCAGCCGCTTGGCCAAGCTCTGCACCGGCGTGGTGGGGCTCTGAGTCTCAGTGACATGGATCACCGCTGCCCACCGCACGCTGCCCCCATTCCCGTCTTTGTGTAAGGATCCCAGCCGCTTGGCCAAGCTCTGCACCAGCGTGGTGGGGCTCTGGGTCTCAGTGACATGGGTCACTACTGCCCACCGCACGCTGCCCCCATTCCCGTCTTTGTGTAAGGATCCCAGCCGCTTGGCCAAGCTCTGCACCGGCGTGGTGGGGCTCTGGGTCTCAGTGACATGGATCACTACTGCCCCCATTCCCGTCTTTGTGTAAGGATCCCAGCCGCTTGGCCAAGCTCTGCACCGGCGTGGTGGGGCTCTGCGTCTCAGTGACATGGATCACTGCTGCCCACCGCACGCTGCCTCCATTCCCGTCTTTGTGTAAGGATCCCAGCCGCTTGGCCAAGCTCTGCACCGGCGTGGTGGGGCTCTGGGTCTCAGTGATATGGATCGCCGCTGCCTCCATTCCCGTCTTTGTGTAAGGATCCCAGCCGCTTGGCCAAGCTCTGCACCGGCGTGGTGGGGCTCTGGGTCTCATTCACCCTGCTCCAGCAGGCAATTACTGCAGATCCAGCGAGCTACGTCCGATGGGGTGATGCCTTTAGCACGTCCTCAGAGGTAACACAGGTCCTCAGCAGTCCAGCATAGAAACAGAGTGTGACGGCAGATAAGAACCACCTGGCCCATCTAGTTGCCCCCCCCCCCTTTTTTTTTTTTTATCCTTTAGGTAATCTACACCCTATTAGATCCTTATTTCTTTGTAAGGATATTCATATGTCTATCCTACGTATGTTTAAAATGCTCTCCTGACTTAGCCTCTACCACCTCTGCTGGGAGGCTATTCCACTTGTCCACTACCCTTTCTGTGAAGTAATTTTTCCTCAAATTTCCCCTGAACACCCCCCCCCCCCCCTCCAGTCTCAGTGCATGTCCTCGTGTCCTATTACTTCTCTCCCTGTGAGGAAAGTAACTCGGTATATGTGACAGTCTCTATCATGTCCCCACTTACCCTGCCGAACACTATATACACTTCCGCTGTGTGATGTCGGACATGCACCATGTTAGCGCCCCTATGCTCCACCCACTCATCGGGTCTGTGTGATCCGACTGTTCTGCCCCCAGATGTGAGGATACCGGGTACTGGAACCTCTGCACAATTACATCGAGTATCAGCTGACGGGCGTGCACCCTTACACAGAGTATCAGCTGACGGGCGTGCACCCTTACACAGAGTATCAGCTGACGGGCGTGCACCCTTACACAGAGTATCAGCTGACGGGCGTGCACCCTTACATAGAGTATCAGCTGACGGGCGTGCACCCTTACCCAGAGTATCAGCTGACGGGCGTGCACCCTTACATAGCATAATAGCTGATGGGTATATTTGTTTCCAGATGCATTTTGCTGGTACCAAGGTTACTTTAAGTTGGAATGAGGTCAGACATGAATGACATAACGGATGCCTGCAGTGTCAGAAAGAGCATACAGCCTGCATAAACGCTGCAATGTTGTTACTGGGATCAGATGCTTAGACCTTACCTGCGCGACCCAGGCCCCAGCCGCGCGACCCAGGCCCCAGCCGCGCGACCCAGGCCCCAGCCGCGCGACCCAGGCCCCAGCTGTACCATAGACACATACTGGGTGGGTCGCACAGCTGAAGGAATTAGGGAGACAGAACCTTACCAGATCCTATTTTGATGAGTCCATTGTGTTGGATGAAAATGGTGTCACAGGTCAGATTCCCGTGGATAATGGGAGGGTCGCAGGAGTGCAGGTAGCTGCAAGGACAGAGACAGAGGCTCAGAGACTACAACTAAACGCATGAAACATTCTACCACTTATACTATACACAATACTACGCAAGGAGCGGAGACTCAGATACATCACAGCCGTGTCTGGAGGACTTCCACCACTGGCCACATCCTCTCCGGGCAATGATTCAGCTGGGACTAGGACAGATGTATCCCATCTCCTCCAAGCTAGAGTCCCCTCTCACTTTATGTCCACTCTTCAACGCTTAGCATCTAGAGTCAGGTAGGAATCTTAGCTTAGCTTCACATCTAGAGTCACACGGTTAGGTAGGAAGCCCAGGGTGCACTTTCCAGTTCTGTGGTATCCACTAACACTATTTGGCCGCCCTCTTACACATGCGGTGCTCGCTCATGCTGGTGCCCATTGCCTCAGGATCCACCCATCCATGGCGCACACTGAGAATGTCCTCTCTTCTTACTCTGCTGGATGTAGTCCAGACATAGACCATATCTTCTTGCCTCCCCCCACAGTTCGCTTTTCGCTATCAATTTGGGACTATTGTAGTATGATTTTCATACTGATCCAAAACCATCTCCCCCTGACCCCTCTATGGAGTAAAAAAGCAATTCTCCCTGGGCTAGAACCCAAACCCTTTATTTATTGGACTAGTAACAACACTAAGTTTCTCCGCCACCTTGCTCTCTGAGAATTCCTGGTTCTCTGACCTTCAAGGTAGATTCAGCCTGCCCACTAATTGTTTCCATCAATATCTCCAACTTTGACACCATTTTTACCTCCCTCCTTGGTTCTCTAAGTCTGTCCTATACCCCCATAGTAACTGGAATTCTTGTTCTCTGCCTCCTTAGGTCTGAATTCAAAGACCTCTTATCTACCCTGTACAGTCTTCTGACTGCCCACAACAGGCCTCCTAAGGAACCTCATGAGCTAGCCTGGGAGAGGGACTATGGAGCAGGAGTAATGGGCCATAACTTGGGAACGCGTTGCTAGATCCTCCATTTGTGAAAACCCTAAAATACATTTATACGAATTATGGCCCATTACTCCAGCTCCATAGTCTCCCCAGTATCCCTCTCCCAGGCTAGCTCATGAGGTGGTACTTAGTACCTACCCACCTCAAAGTTATAGTCCATCAGGCTTCTGACACATGCTGGCAGGACTGTGGAAAGGAGGGCACCTTCGCACATATATGGTGGCATTGCTCAAAGCTTATGGTCCATAGTCTAATAGTCTACCTCACATGTATGTTGCTACAACACTGCATTTCATTATCCCTTCTTACCCATGCACACAACCCAACTCAGGCACTCATTAGGCACACTGTCAATGCTGCCCACTGTGCATATGCTGCTAGCTGGAAACAGGTGCACCCCGTCTCCTCTTCTGCCTCACACAACTGTGTCTGGCACACCTACATACATCACTGGTTGTTACATGAGTGCTCTTATATTATGACACTTGTGTCCCTGGTCCTCTTATCATGGAGCCATTTCCCCTGGACTGTATTCTAACCTTTTTCTCTTCTATAACCTTAATAACACTGCTACCTCCTACCTCTCCCCCTCCCTTCACCTCACCAGCTACCTCCACTATCTCACATTCTTTGTTCACTATCAGCCACCTATAGCTCACATTTCTTATCAGCTATGCATTCATGTTCCTTTGTTTGTCTGCATGAATTGTGATCATTCCTGGTTACCCTTATCCTATTTCCCGGTTTGTGATTTTCTTGTGAAAACTTTAATAAAATCATATTTAAAGAAAGAAAAGAAAGCAGAAGATTAGATGGTTGGAGATCCGGATCTGTATGTAAGAGCAGCAGAGTAGATAGTTGGAGATCCGGATCTGTATGTGATAGCAGCAGAAGATTAGATGGTTGGAGATCCGGATGTGTGTGTAATAGATGTAGATGGTTGGAGATCCGGATGTGTGTGTAATAGATGTAGATGGTTGGAGATCCGGATGTGTGAGTAATAGATGGAGATGGTTGGAGATCTGGGTGTGTGAGTAATAGATGGAGATGGTTGGAGGTCCGGATGTGTGTGTAATAGATGGAGATGGTTGGAGATCTGGGTGTGTGAGTAATAGATGGAGATGGTTGGAGATCCGGATGTGTGTATAATAGATGTAGATGGTTGGAGATCCGGATGTGTGTGTAATAGATGGAGATGGTTGGAGATCCGGATGTGTGTGTAATAGATGGAGATGGTTGGAGATCCGGATGTGTGTGTAATAGATGGAGATGGTTGGAGATCCGGATGTGTGTGTAATAGATGGAGATGGTTGGAGATCCGGATGTGTGTGTAATAGATGGAGATGGTTGGAGATCCGGATGTGTGTGTAATAGATGGAGATGGTTGGAGATCTGGGTGTGTGAGTAATAGATGGAGATGGTTGGAGGTCCGGATGTGTGTGTAATAGATGGAGATGGTTGGAGATCTGGGTGTGTGAGTAATAGATGGAGATGGTTGGAGGTCCGGATGTGTGTGTGTAATAGATGGAGATGGTTGGAGATCCGGATGTGTGTGTAATAGATGGAGATGGTTGGAGATCTGGGTGTGTGAGTAATAGATGGAGATGGTTGGAGATCCGGATGTGTGTGTAATAGATGGAGATGGTTGGAGATCTGGGTGTGTGAGTAATAGATGGAGATGGTTGGAGATCCGGATGTGTGTGTAATAGATGTAGATGGCTGGGGTTTCGTATATAGAAGGAAGCCGAGCCATATTAGTACGGGTTAATAACCGTTATGTGACTTGTACCACACATTCAGCCATTGTGTGCTGTCTGTGACATATAGTTGTACATCCAGCCTCAATACTCCACGCAGCGTGAGAGGACTGCCGACAGACTTTACTAATGTCTGGAGTATTCCACCCCCCCGAAAATGAGTTTTATTTACAATGCAACGCAGCTAGGACCACGAGGAAACTGCGCTGATTAATGTGATACAGGACACCTGCAAATTGTGCAGCTACTACATTGCAGCACATTGTGTACAGACTCAGAGTCACACGCAGACATATGTATGTATGTATGTATGTATGTATGTATGTATGTATGTATGTATACGCATGTGCCCACGCACGACGTCCGCACTCAGTCCGCCATTAGCAGACGCTAGGAGACTGCCTTACATATATTGTGACTGCTTGTGTGACACCAATGTAACCAGTACGGGTTAGGATGTTGGAATGTGATCTCTGTCCCACATACTGACTAATCCCCTGCCACTCGTGACCAATGTGCCAGTGTTCCCCTGGAAGCCAGACGGCCCTGGAATATTCCGCATTGTATTACACTAATAGGAGCTATCGCCGGCGCTGCTGATCATGTAGCTTCCTTGCAGGAAACAGCCTCTGTGCTAATAGTTACTAGTGCTGCCCCCTACTGGATATATATATATATATATATATATATATATATATATATATATATATATATATATATATATATATATATATATATATATATATATATATAATGTACATTTGTACATGGGAGGTGACAGACTACTCCTGTGGGATAACACGGGCTTACAGAGCACACGCCAGCCACCGATCTGATCTAGGCCGTATCGGGAGAAGACTGGGGGGGGGGGCCTACACGTCACCTGACTGCACCTGAAGACGCTGAAGCTAGCTCATACACATTATTCTTCTGAGCTACTTTATACCTGCGAATGTGTGTCCTGTCTGAGGTCCGTGCCATGTCCGGGAACACCAGCAGATTGTTAAGGGATTGCAAAGCCATAGACAATAGTACATAAAACTCTGCTGAGTATGACAGGTGGGTACATAATCACGTATCAGTGATGAATAATGGGCTAGGAGTTTGGGGGGCACAAGGGAAGCAGTTTTTGGAAACAGAATACAATCATTCACCACAAATCATGTGGGGACAGGTCTCACGGTCTGACGAGGACAAGACTGAACCTGCTTGGCCTTCATTCTACAGCACAGCTCTCCAGCCTCGGAGCACCAGGCCTACTGTGCCGCCCGCAGGTGGCAGCCATGGCAGACGCTGCAGACAGGAGAGAGGCCGGGCTGGCTCCAGGACCTTTCTAGTGTACTACCTTGTAATGGGCACAGATGGCGCCCACATCCACTGGCGCACTGCTGTAATAGTTACCTGGGCAGTGCTGGGCACTATCAGGTGGCCTAGATGTGGCCCGGGCATGACGGCGGTGAAACCTCCTGTATGCTACTGGGTAGCACAGTGTCTGTAGTGTACATGACTCACCTTAATGCAGACAGGATCTGTGTGCACCACCTCTTCCACGCCTGCAAAACAAGCAACAGGGGGTTACACTTTCCTGGCGACTAGCAACAGGGGGTTACACTTTCCCGACAATTAGCAACAGGGGGTTACACTTTCCCAGCAACTAGCAACAGGGGGGTTACACTTTCCCGACAATTAGCAACAGGGGGTTACACTTTCCCGACAATTAGCAACAGGGGGTTACACTTTCCCGACAATTAGCAACAGGGGGTTACACTTTCCCGGCAACTAGCAACAGGGGGGTTACACTTTCCCGGCAACTAGCAACAGGGGGTTACACTTTCCCGGCAACTAACAACAGGGGGTTACACTTTCCCGGCAACTAGCAACAGGGGGTTACACTTTCCCGGCAACTAGCAACAGGGGGTTACACTTTCCCGGCAACTAGCAACAGGGGGTTACACTTTCCCGGCAACTAGCAACAGGGGGTTACACTTTCCCGGCAACTAGCAACAGGGGGATACACTTTCCCGGCGACTAGCAACAGGGGGTTACACTTTCCCGGCGACTAGCAACAGGGGGTTACACTTTCCCGGCGACTAGCAACAGGGGGTTACACTTTCCCGGCGACTAGCAACAGGGGGCTACACTTTCCCGACAACTAGCAACAGGGGGTTACACTTTCCCGGCATCTAGCAACAGGGGGTTACACTTTCCCGACAACTAGCAACAGGGGGTTACACTTTCCCGGCTACTAGCAACAGGGGGTTACACTTTCCGGACAAGAAAAATCGGGGTGAATGCGTCTCTTTATTCTATTAGGAAAAACAATAACAAATGTAAAACACCATGGAGTACTGGACTCTGTATATAATGTCTTTACCTTTTACCAAGGGGGATCAGTATGAGATCCCAGCGTATGGTATCCCAGCGTGCAAAATACAGATGCCAGGATCACAAGTTTAAAATACTGACAGGAGTGAGTTGAGGGTGTTCTTCTCTCTCCCCACCAGCCTAACCCTAACCCTCCGTACCCACAGCCTACCCCTAACCCTCCGTACCCACAGCCTAACCTTTACCCTCCGTGCCCACAGCCTACCCCTAACCCTCCCTGCCCACAGCCTACCCCTAACCCTCCCTGCCCACAGCCTACCCCTAACCCTCCCTGCCCACAGCCTACCCCTAACCCTCCCTGCCCACAGCCTACCCCTAACCCTCTCTACCCACAGCCTACCCCTAACCCTCCCTGCCCACAGCCTAACCCTAACCCTCCCTACCCACAGCCTACCCCTAACCCTCTCTACCCACAGCCTAACCCTAACCCTCCGTACCCACAGACTAACCCTAACCCTCTCTACCCACAGCCTAACCTTTACCCTCCGTGCCCACAGCCTAACCCTAACCCTCTCTACCCACAGCCTAACCTTTACCCTCCGTGCCCACAGCCTAACCCTAACCCTCCCTGCCCACAGCCTAACCTTTACCCTCCATACCCACAGCCTAACCCTAACCCTCACTGCCCACAGCCTACCCCTAACCCTCCCTGCCCACAGCCTACCCCTAACCCTCCCTGCCCACAGCCTACCCCTAACCCTCCCTGCCCACAGCCTAACCCTAACCCTCCCTGCCCACAGCCTAACCTTTACCCTTCATACCCACAGCCTAACCCTAACCCTCCGTGCCCACAGCCTAACCCTAACCCTCCCTGCCCACAGCCTAATCCTAACCCTCCCTGCCCACACCCAAACCCTCCATAACCACAGCCTAACCCTAACACTCCCTACCCACAGCCTAACCCTCACCCTCCCTACCCACAGCCTACCCCTAACCCTCCCTGCCCACAGCCTACCCCTAACCCTCCCTGCCCAAAGCCTACCCCTAACCCTCCCTGCCCACAGCCTACCCCTAACCCTCCGTACCCACAGCCTACCCCTAACCCTCCGTACCCACAGCCTAACCCTAACCCTCAGTACCCACAGCCTAACCCCAACCCTCCATACCCACAGCCTAACCCTAACCCTCCCTACCCACAGCCTAACCCTCCGTGCCCACAGCCTAACCCTAACCCTCCCTGCCCACAGCCTAACCCTAACCCTCCCTGCCCACACCCAAACCCTCCCTACCCACAGCCTAACCCTAACCCTCCCTACCCACAGCCTACCCCTTACCCTCCCTACCCACAGCCTAATCCTCCCTGCCCACAGCCTACCCCTAACCCTCCCTGCCCACAGCCGACCCCTAACCCTCCCTGCCCACAGCCTACCCCTAACCCTCCCAACCCACAGCCTACCCCTAACCCTCCGTACCCACAGCCTACCCCTAACCCTCCCTGCCCACAGCCTACCCCTAACCCTCCCTACCCCTAACCCTCCGTACCCACAGCCTACCCCTAACCCTCCGTACCCACAGCCTAACCCCTAACCCTCCGTACCCACAGCCTAACCCCTAACCCTCCCTGCCCACAGCCTAACCCCTAACCCTCCCTACCCACAGCCTAACCCTAACCCTCCCTACCCACAGCCTAACCCTAACCCTCCCTACCCACAGCCTAACCCTAACCCTCCCTACCCCTAACCCTCCCTGCCCACAGCCTACCCCTCCCTGCCCACAGCCTAACCCTAACCCTCCCTGCCCACAGCCTACCCCTCCCTGCCCACAGCCTAACCCTAACCCTCCCTCCCCGCAGCCTAACCCTAACCCTCCCTACCCGCAGCCTACCCCTAACCCTCCCTACCCGCAGCCTACCCCTAACCCTCCCTACCCACAGCCTACCCCTAACCCTCCCTGCCCACAGCCTAACCCTCCCTCCCCACAGCCTAACCCTAACCCTCCCTACCCGCTGCCTAACCCTCCCTACCCGCAGCCTACCCCTAACCCTCCCTACCCGCAGCCTACCCCTAACCCTCTCTACCCGCAGCCTACCCCTAACCCTCCCTACCCGCAGCCTACCCCTAACCCTCCCTACCCACAGCCTACCCCTAACCCTCCCTACCCACAGCCTACCCCTAACCCTCCCTACCCACAGCCTACCCCTAACCCTACCTGCCCACAGCCTACCCCTAACCCTCCCTCCAGCCTAACCCTAATCCTCCCTCCCCACAGCCAAACCCTAATCCTCCCTCCCCACAGCCTAACCCTAACCCTCCCTCCCTCCCTCCCCACAGCCTAACCCTAACCCTCCGTACTCACAGCCTAACCTTAATCCTCCCTACCCACAGCCTAACCCTAACCCTCCCTACCCACAGCCTAACCCTAACCCTCCCTACCCACAGCCTAACCCTAACCCTCCCTACCCACAGCCTAACCCTAACCCTCCCTACCCACAGCCTAACCCTAACCCTCCCTACCCACAGCCTAACCCTAACCCTCCCTACCCACAGCCTAACCCTAACCCTCCGTACTCACAGCCTAACCCTAACCCTCCCTACCCACAGCCTAATCCTCCCTGCCTACCCACAGCTTAACCCTCCCTGCCCACAGCCTAACCCTAACCCTCCCTACTCACAGCCTACCCCTAACCCTCCCTGCCCACAGCCTACCCCTAACCCTCCCTGCCCACAGCCTACCCCTAACCCTCCCTGCCCACAGCCTACCCCTAACCCTCCCTACCCACAGCCTACCCCTAACCCTCCCTACCCACAGCCTAACCCTAACCCTCCCTGCCCACAGCCTAACCCTAACCCTCCCTGCCCACAGCCTACCTCTAACCCTCCCTGCCCACAGCCTACCCCTAACCCTCCCTACCCACAGCCTACCCCTAACCCTCCCTACCCACAGCCTAACCCTAACCCTCCCTACCCAGAGCCTAACCCTAACCCTCCCTACCCACAGCCTACCCCTAACCCTCCCTACCCACAGCCTAACCCTAACCCTCCCTACCCACAGCCTACCCCTAACCCTCCCTACCCACAGCCTAACCTTAACCCTCCATACCCACAGCCTAACCCCAACCCTCCCTCCCCACAGCCTAACACTCCGTACTCACAGCCTAACCCTAACCCTCCCTCCCCACAGCCTAACCCTAACCCTCCCTCCCCACAGCCTAACCCTAACCCTCCCTCCCCACAGCCTAACCCTAACCCTCCCTCCCCACAGCCTAACCCTAACCCTCCCTCCCCACAGCCTAACCCTAACCCTCCCTCCCCACAGCCTAACCCTAACCCTCCCTCCCCACAGCCTAACCCTAACCCTCCCTCCCCACAGCCTAACCCTCCGTACTCACAGCCTAACCCTAACCCTCCCTCCCCACAGCCTAACCCTAACCCTCCCTCCCCACAGCCTAACCCTAACCCTCCCTCCCCACAGCCTAACCCTAACCCTCCATACCAACAGCCTAACCCTAACCCTCCCTCCCCACAGCCTAACCCTAACCCTCCCTCCCCACAGCCTAACCCTCCGTACTCACAGCCTAACCTTAACCCTCCCTCCCCGCAGCCTAACCCTAACCCTCCCTACTCACAGCCTAACCCTAACCCCCCCGGGATAGAGCCTAAGCACAATCTCCCCCTGCCACAGCTTACCTCTGCAGCACCGCGGTGCCTCCTCATTCGGGATCCGGGTTGTCGGGATTTGCCCCCTTTCGGAATGCCGGTGTATGCATCAGACTAGTGTGGAGATCCCGGCGTCTGTATTGTGACTGCCGCGTTCTCCACAGCCGGGATCCTG
Source organism: Pseudophryne corroboree (assembly GCF_028390025.1). NCBI lineage: Eukaryota > Metazoa > Chordata > Amphibia > Anura > Myobatrachidae > Pseudophryne > Pseudophryne corroboree. Next base: position 1,637,837 of record NC_086447.1, on the reverse strand, counting down.
ACCGCTTCCCTACCAAGGTCACTAATGATAACGCACTGTACACAGATCTGATGACTTCATGCTATACTGCCTACAGGTGTAACGGGGGACATCAGACTGGTGACACGTGCGTCATACGTGTGATCACTGGTGGGATAGTTACACATGGGATCATTTATTTACTTGTATGCCACTAAATTAATATGCAAGGGATTCTGGGGACTATTGGATTATAGTGAGACATAGCAAACCTCCATAATCACACGTATGGTATATATCATGTAGTGTCTATCCATGATCCGGGTGTCATGCGTGTGTCTCATGTATGGTATATATCATGTAGTGTCTATCCATGATCCGGATGTCACGCGTGTGTCTCATGTATGGTATGTATCATGCAGTGTCTATCCATGATCCGGATGTCATGCGTGTGTCTCATGTATGGTATGTATCATGCAGTGTCTATCCATGATCCGGATGTCACGCGTGTGTCTCATGTATGGTATGTATCATGTAGTGTCTAGCCATGATCCGGATGTCACGCGTGTGTCTCATGTATGGTGTGTATCATGCAGTGTCTATCCATGATCCGGATGTCATGCGTGTGTCTCATGTATGGTATGTATCATGCAGTGTCTATACATGATCCGGATGTCACGCGTGTGTCTCATGTATGGTATATATCATGTAGTGTCTATCCATGATCCGGATGTCACGCGTGTGTCTCATGTATGGTATGTATCATGCAGTGTCTATCCATGATCCGGATGTCACGCGTGTGTCTCATGTATGGTATGTATCATGCAGTGTCTATCCATGATCCGGATGTCATTCGTGGCTCGTTATATTGCCAGCAGATAAGCTGGATATGGTCACAGTGAGACAGATAGAGCGTAATGTGTGTATAAGAGTGTGGTCGGATTATGGTGCTGTGACAGTGCTGAATGCAGCCCCTTCCTACATGAATAACTATATACAGCATTTAGAGATGTGTATACATCTACAGCAGAGAGTCCGGCACTGGAATGTCTCAGCTGCACTGATTCCCTCCTTTGTTGCAGAGTTCTCTTGTCTGGATATTTCATCACATAGGACAGCGGTTCTCAAGCGGTGTGCTGTGGCTCCCGGGCGTGCCTCAGGACACTTGCAGGGGGGCCTTAGATTGGGGGTCCAGGACCAATTCAAATTATTTATGGTCAATGTAAGAGGCAAAACCAGAGCTGGTGGCTGTCAATGATACAATATGTGACAAACAGAAGCAGATCCTGTCCCTGACCCTAAGGATGACATATAAACACAACTGACCCTAAGGATGACATATAAACACAACTGACCCTAAGGATGACATATAAACACAACTGACACAAGGATGACACATATACACATCTGACCCTAAGGATGACATATAAACACAACTGACCCGAAGGATGACATATATACACAACTGACCCGAAGGATGACATATAAACACAACTGACCCGAAGGATGACATATATACACAACTGACCCGAAGGATGACACATATACACAGCTAAGGATGACACATATACACAGCTGACCCTAAGGATGACATATATACACAGCTGACCCTAAGGATGACATATATACACAACTGACCCTAAGGATGACATATATACACAACTGGCCCTAAGGATGACATATATACACAACTGACCTGAAGGATGACATATATACACAACTGACCCTAAGGATGACATATATACACAACTGACCCTAAGGATGACATATATACACAACTGGCCCTAAGGATGACATATATACACAACTGTTCTGAAGGATAACATATATACATAACTGACCCTAAGGATGACACATATACACAGCTGACCCTAAGGATGACATATATACACAACTGACCCTAAGGATGACATATATACACAACTGACCTGAAGGATGACATATATACACAACTGACCTGAAGGATGACATATATACACAACTGACCCTAAGGATGACATATATACACAACTGGCCCTAAGGATGACATATATACACAACTGACCCTAAGGATGACATATATACACAACTGACCCTAAGGATGACATATATACACAACTGACCCTAAGGATGACATATATACACAACTGACCCGAAGGATGACATATAAACACAACTGACCCGAAGGATGACATATATACACAACTGACCCGAAGGATGACATATATACACAACTGACCCGAAGGATGACATATATACACAACTGACCCTAAGGATGACATATATACACAACTGGCCCTAAGGATGACACATATACACAGCTAAGGATGACACATATACACAGCTGACCCTAAGGATGACATATATACACAGCTGACCCTAAGGATGACATATATACACAACTGACCCTAAGGATGACATATATACACAACTGGCCCTAAGGATGACATATATACACAACTGGCCCTAAGGATGACATATATACACAACTGACCTGAAGGATGACATATATACACAACTGACCCTAAGGATGACATATATACACAACTGACCCTAAGGATGACATATATACACAACTGGCCCTAAGGATGACATATATACACAACTGTTCTGAAGGATAACATATATACATAACTGACCCTAAGGATGACACATATACACAGCTGACCCTAAGGATGACATATATACACAACTGACCCTAAGGATGACATATATACACAACTGACCTGAAGGATGACATATATACACAACTGACCTGAAGGATGACATATATACACAACTGACCCTAAGGATGACATATATACACAACTGGCCCTAAGGATGACATATATACACAACTGACCCTAAGGATGACATATATACACAACTGACCCTAAGGATGACATATATACACAACTGACCCTAAGGATGACATATATACACAACTGGCCCTAAGGATGACATATATACACAACTGGCCCTAAGGATGACATATATACACAACTGTTCTGAAGGATGACATATATACATAACTGACCCTAAGGATGACACATATACACAGCTGACCCTAAGGATGACATATATACACAACTGACCCTAAGGATGACATATATACACAACTGACCTGAAGGATGACATATATACACAACTGACCCTAAGGATGACATATATACACAACTGACCCTAAGGATGACATATATACACAACTGACCCTAAGGATGACATATATACACAACTGGCCCTAAGGATGACATATATACACAACTGTTCTGAAGGATGACATATATACATAACTGACCCTAAGGATGACATATATACACAACTGGCCCGAAGGATGACATATATACACAACTGACCCGAAGGATGACATATATACACAACTGACCCTAAGGATGACATATATACACAACTGACCCTAAGGATGACATATATACACAACTGGCCCTAAGGATGACACATATACACAGCTAAGGATGACACATATACACAGCTGACCCTAAGGATGACATATATACACAGCTGACCCTAAGGATGACATATATACACAACTGACCCTAAGGATGACATATATACACAACTGGCCCTAAGGATGACATATATACACAACTGGCCCTAAGGATGACATATATACACAACTGACCTGAAGGATGACATATATACACAACTGACCCTAAGGATGACATATATACACAACTGACCCTAAGGATGACATATATACACAACTGGCCCTAAGGATGACATATATACACAACTGTTCTGAAGGATAACATATATACATAACTGACCCTAAGGATGACACATATACACAGCTGACCCTAAGGATGACATATATACACAACTGACCCTAAGGATGACATATATACACAACTGACCTGAAGGATGACATATATACACAACTGACCCTAAGGATGACATATATACACAACTGGCCCTAAGGATGACATATATACACAACTGTTCTGAAGGATGACATATATACATAACTGACCCTAAGGATGACACATATACACAGCTGACCCTAAGGATGACATATATACACAACTGACCCTAAGGATGACATATATACACAACTGGCCCTAAGGATGACACATATACACAGCTAAGGATGACACATATACACAGCTGACCCTAAGGATGACATATATACACAGCTGACCCTAAGGATGACATATATACACAACTGACCCTAAGGATGACATATATACACAACTGGCCCTAAGGATGACATATATACACAACTGGCCCTAAGGATGACATATATACACAACTGACCTGAAGGATGACATATATACACAACTGACCCTAAGGATGACATATATACACAACTGACCCTAAGGATGACATATATACACAACTGGCCCTAAGGATGACATATATACACAACTGTTCTGAAGGATAACATATATACATAACTGACCCTAAGGATGACACATATACACAGCTGACCCTAAGGATGACATATATACACAACTGACCCTAAGGATGACATATATACACAACTGACCTGAAGGATGACCTATATACACAACTGACCCTAAGGATGACATATATACACAACTGACCCTAAGGATGACATATATACACAACTGACCTGAAGGATGACATATATACACAACTGACCTGAAGGATAACATATATACATAACTGACCCTAAGGATGACACATATACACAGCTGACCCTAAGGATGACATATATACACAACTGACCCTAAGGATGACATATATACACAACTGACCTGAAGGATGACATATATACACAACTGACCCTAAGGATGACATATATACACAACTGGCCCTAAGGATGACATATATACACAACTGTTCTGAAGGATGACATATATACATAACTGACCCTAAGGATGACACATATACACAGCTGACCCTAAGGATGACATATATACACAACTGACCCTAAGGATGACATATATACACAACTGGCCCTAAGGATGACACATATACACAGCTAAGGATGACACATATACACAGCTGACCCTAAGGATGACATATATACACAGCTGACCCTAAGGATGACATATATACACAACTGACCCTAAGGATGACATATATACACAACTGGCCCTAAGGATGACATATATACACAACTGGCCCTAAGGATGACATATATACACAACTGACCTGAAGGATGACATATATACACAACTGACCCTAAGGATGACATATATACACAACTGACCCTAAGGATGACATATATACACAACTGGCCCTAAGGATGACATATATACACAACTGTTCTGAAGGATGACATATATACATAACTGACCCTAAGGATGACACATATACACAGCTGACCCTAAGGATGACATATATACACAACTGACCCTAAGGATGACATATATACACAACTGACCTGAAGGATGACATATATACACAACTGACCTGAAGGATGACATATATACACAACTGACCCTAAGGATGACATATATACACAACTGGCCCTAAGGATGACATATATACACAACTGGCCCTAAGGATGACATATATACACAACTGACCCTAAGGATGACATATATACACAACTGACCCTAAGGATGACATATATACACAACTGACCCTAAGGATGACATATATACACAACTGGCCCTAAGGATGACATATATACACAACTGTTCTGAAGGATGACATATATACATAACTGACCCTAAGGATGACACATATACACAGCTGACCCTAAGGATGACATATATACACAACTGACCCTAAGGATGACATATATACACAACTGACCTGAAGGATGACATATATACACAACTGACCCTAAGGATGACATATATACACAACTGACCCTAAGGATGACATATATACACAACTGACCCTAAGGATGACATATATACACAACTGGCCCTAAGGATGACATATATACACAACTGTTCTGAAGGATGACATATATACATAACTGACCCTAAGGATGACATATATACACAACTGACCCTAAGGATGACATATATACACAACTGACCCGAAGGATGACATATATACACAACTGACCCGAAGGATGACATATATACACAACTGACCCTAAGGATGACATATATACACAACTGGCCCGAAGGATGACATATATACACAACTGACCCGAAGGATGACATATATACACAACTGACCCTAAGGATGACATATATACACAACTGACCCTAAGGATGACATATATACACAACTGGCCCTAAGGATGACACATATACACAGCTAAGGATGACACATATACACAGCTGACCCTAAGGATGACATATATACACAGCTGACCCTAAGGATGACATATATACACAACTGACCCTAAGGATGACATATATACACAACTGGCCCTAAGGATGACATATATACACAACTGGCCCTAAGGATGACATATATACACAACTGACCTGAAGGATGACATATATACACAACTGACCCTAAGGATGACATATATACACAACTGACCCTAAGGATGACATATATACACAACTGGCCCTAAGGATGACATATATACACAACTGTTCTGAAGGATAACATATATACATAACTGACCCTAAGGATGACACATATACACAGCTGACCCTAAGGATGACATATATACACAACTGACCCTAAGGATGACATATATACACAACTGACCTGAAGGATGACATATATACACAACTGACCCTAAGGATGACATATATACACAACTGGCCCTAAGGATGACATATATACACAACTGTTCTGAAGGATGACATATATACATAACTGACCCTAAGGATGACACATATACACAGCTGACCCTAAGGATGACATATATACACAACTGACCCTAAGGATGACATATATACACAACTGACCCTAAGGATGACTTCTATCTAATCCATTGTACACACGTGATCAGTCTGATATAGTTACGTGTATTAGATGTTTAGGACGGGTTAGGTATGGAATCCCGCCGGTCAGTATCCTGCCCGCCATAATGCCGGCAGGTGAGCGGGCGCTAGAAAGCCACCACAGGTTCTATTCTTGCTGTATGGGTGTGGTGGACACTCACGAGTGGGAGTAGCCCTGGCACACACACACATATATATATATATATATATATATATATATATATATATATATATATATATATATATATATATATATATATTCTACATCCTACATCCCGTTTAGGACATTTGAGGGGAAAGAAGCGAACACGCAAATCGCCACCACGCACGTTTCACTGTCAGGGAAGATGCGGGGTCACCCGGCTGGATTACAGTATACAGGGTTGTGTGTGACCCAACTTCTATTTATTACCAGTTATTTCTATAGCGCACACATATTCCGCAGCGCTGTACAGAGAGTATTTGGCCACTCACATCAGTCCTTGCGCCAGTGGAGAGCGTTTATTCAGACCTGATCGCTGTTGTGCGAATTCGCAAGCCGGACGATTATCGATCAACTGCGCATGCGCACGGATCGTAGTGCGCAGTTGCGATACCAAACACCGGGAAAATCCAGCAACTGTTTTGATCGCTGGGCGTATGCCGGCTGATTGACAGGAAGCGGGCGTATGTGGGTGGTAACGGTCAGGAAAAACGCAAAAGCCGGGAGGGTGTGTGACGTCCGCTCCGGCCCCCGATCAGCCTGTTCTCATTGCACTGTAGGAGTAAGTCCTGGGCTGCGCACACACTGGAAATATCATTCCATGGCGGAATTTCACTCTGTCTGGGCGGCGACTATCCGATCGCAGAGGAGCGATCAGGGCTGAATGACCCCCTATATTTCCTGCCACACGCACACATTCACGCCAGGGTTAATTTTTTCAGGAACCATATTAACCTACCAGTATATATTTGGAGGAAACCTGCGCAAGCACGGGGAAAATATACAAACTCCACACAGGGCCACGGTGGTAATCAAACCCATGACCTCAGTGCGGTGAGGCACTAATGCTAACCACTACACCATCCGCGCTACCGCTGGAGATTGCGAGGTGCAATGGTCCAACAGGTACAAAGAGCTAACAATCACACAGCCCGTTACCTTCTCATTCATAGTCTTGTGGTTTTTCTTGGTCTTCTTCAGGAATTGCTTGAGACTTCCAGACGACATGTACTCCGTAATGAAAATGACCTGCGGCAACAGGAGACGAGAGATTGGTTCCAGCTACCACACCAGGTATATACCGGCCAGCCCTTACACACCGGGTATATACACACACACCGGCCAGCCCTTACACACCCGGTATATACACACACTGGGTATATACAGTACACACACCGGCCAGCCCTTACATACCGGGTATATACACACACCGGCCACCCTTACACACTGTGTATATACACACACTGGGTATATACAGTACACACACCGGCCAGCCCTTACACACCGGGTATATACACGCACCGGCCAGCCCTTACACACAGGGTATATACAACACCGGCCAGCCCTTACACACAGGGTATATACACACACTGACCAGCCCTTACACACAGGGTATATACACACACCGACCAGCCCTTACACACCGGGTATATACACGCACCGGCCAGCCCTTACACACCGGGTATATACACGCACCAGCCAGCCCTCACACACACACACACACACACACACCGGCCAGCCCTTACACACCGGGTATATACACACACCAGCCAGCCCTTACACACCGGGTATATATACACATGCACCGGCCAGCCCTCACACACCGGGTATATACACACACACCAGCCAGCCCTTACACACCGGGTACATATACACACGCACCGGCCAGCCCTTACACACAGGGTATATACACGCACCGACCAGCCCTTACACACCGGGTATATACACACACCGGCCAGCCCTTACACACAGGGTATATACACACACTGACCAGCCCTTACACACAGGGTATATACACACACCGACCAGCCCTTACACACCGGGTATATACACGCACCGGCCAGCCCTTACACACCGGGTATATACACCACCGGCCAGCCCTTACACACCGGGTATATACACGCACCAGCCAGCCCTTACACACACACACACACACACACACACACACACACACACACACACACACCGGCCAGCCCTTACACACCGGGTATATACACACACACCAGCCAGCCCTTACACACCGGGTATATATACACATGCACCGGCCAGCCCTCACACACCGGGTATATACACACACACCAGCCAGCCCTTACACACCGGTTACATATACACACGCACCGGCCAGCCCTTACACACCGGGTATATACACGCACCGACCAGCCCTTACACACCGGGTATATACACACACCGGCCAGCCCTTACACACCGGGTATATAAACACACACCAGCCAGCCCTTACACACCGGGTATATACACACACACCAGCCAGCCCTTACACACCGGGTATATATACACATGCACCGGCCAGCCCTCACACACCGGGTATATACACACACACCAGCCAGCCCTTACACACCGGGTACATATACACACGCACCGGCCAGCCCTTACACACCGGGTATATACACGCACCGACCAGCCCTTACACACCGGGTATAAACACACACTGGCCAGCCCTTACACACCGGGTATATACACACACACACTGGGTACATACAGGCACCGGCCAGCCCTTACACACCGGGTATATACACGCACCGACCAGCCCTTACACACCGGGTATAAACACACACTGGCCAGCCCTTACACACCGGGTATATACACACACACACTGGGTACATACAGGCACCGGCCAGCCCTTACACACCGGGTATATACACGCACCGACCAGCCCTTACACACCGGGTATAAACACACACTGGCCAGCCCTTACACACCGGGTATATACACACACACACACTGGGTACATACAGGCACCGGCCAGCCCTTACACACCGGGTATATACACGCACCGACCAGCCCTTACACACCGGGTATAAACACACACTGGCCAGCCCTTACACACCGGGTATATACACACACACACTGGGTACATACAGGCACCGGCCAGCCCTTACACACCGGGTATATACACTGCCCCCATCTAAGTATATGTTACATGCGTGTGCGATGGACTCACCCGCGCGCGGTTCTCCTTCACGTCCGCCCAGTACTTATGGAACTTGACAATGTTGAGATGCTCCAGCTGAATCAGATTATCAAACACGGCTTTAACTTTGTCCTGTAAAAAAGCAGCCAATCAGGAGCTAGTTCCCCAATCCAGAGTCATACTCGTCACCACTATACATCACACACATACCTCTTGTAGCTTGAAGTTCTTCCTTTCTGAGAACTGCACCTCATTCCAGACGACCTCGACCCCTTCCTCCGTGTCCATGGCGAGATAAGCGCTATCAATACCCGGAACATTGCGCTGGTTCACCTGATGGTGAGAATAAACCGGGGGTGCTATTAATGTGTGTACCGTACACAGCACAGCACCTATTACACAGCACCCCGCTACATACAACACAGCACCTATTACACAGCACCCTGCTACATACACCCCCTATACCATACACCGCACCCATTACATAGCATCCCGCTACATACAGCACAGCACTTATTACACAGCACCCCGCTACATACAGCACCTATTACACAGCACCCCGCTACATACATCACCTATTACACAGCACCCCGCTACATACAGCACCTAATACACAGCATCCCGCTACATACAACACAGCATCCCGCTACATACAGCACAGCACCTATTACACAGCACCTAATACACAGCATCCCGCTACATACAGCACAGCACCTATTACACAGCACCCCGCTACATACAGCACAGCACCTATTACACAGCACCCTGCTACATACACCCCCTATACCATACACCGCACCCATTACATAGCATCCCGCTACATATAGCACCTATTACACAGCACCCCGCTACATACAGCACAGCACCTATTACACTGCACCCCGCTACATACAGCACAGCACCTATTACACAGCATCCCGCTACATACAGCACAGCACCTATTACACAGCACCCCGCTACATACAGCACCTATTACACAGCACCCCGCTACATACAGCACAGCACCTATTACACAGCACCCCGCTACATACAGCACCTATTAAACAGCATCCTGCTACCTACACCCCCTATACCATACACAGCAAACCGCTACCTACATCCCCCATACCATACACAGCACCTATTACACAGCATCCTGCTACCTACACCCCCTATACCACACACAGCAAACCGCTACCTACACCCCCTATACCATACACAGCACCCGATACATACAGCACAGCACCTATTACACAGCACCCCGCTACATACAGCACAGATTACACAGCATCCTGCTACCTACACCCCCTATACCATACACAGCAAAACGCTACCTACACCCCCCATACCATACAAAGCACCTATTACACAGCATCCTGCTACCTACACCCCCTATACCATACACAGCAAACCGCTACCTACACCCCCTATACCATACACAGCACCCCGCTATATACAGCACAGCACCCCACTACATACAGCACAGCACCTATTACACAGCACCCCGCTACATATAGCACAGCACCTATTAAACAGCATCCTGCTACCTACACCCCCTATACCATACACAGCAAACCGCTACCTACACCCCCCCATACCATATACAGCACCTATTACACAGCATCCTGCTACCAACACCCCCTATACCACACACAGCAAACCGCTACCTACACCCCCTATACCATACACAGCACCTATTACACAGCACCCCGATACATACAGCACAACACCTATTACACAGCACCCCGGTACATACAGCACAGCACCCCGCTACATTCAGCATAGCACCTATTAAACAGCATCCTGCTACCTACACCCCCTATACCATACACAGCAAACCGCTACCTACACCCCCCCATACCATACACAGCACCTATTACACAGCATCATGCTACCTACACCCCCTATACCACACACAGCAAACCGCTACCTACACCCCCTATACCATACAGAGCACCTATTACACAGCACAACACCTATTACACAGCACCCCGGTACATACAGCACAGCACCCTGCTACATACAGCATAGCACCTATTAAACAGCATCCTGCTACCTACACCCCCTATACCATACACAGCAAACCGCTACCTACACCCCCTATACCATACACAGCACCTATTACACAGCATCCTGCTACCTACACCCCCTATACCATACACAGCACCTATTACACAGCATCCCGAGACATACAGCACAGCACCTATTACACAGCGCCCCGCTACATACAGCACCTATTACACAGCACCCCGCTACATACAGCACAGCACCTATTAAACAGCATCCTGCTACCTAAACCCCCTACACAGCAAACCGCTACCTACACCCCCTATACCATACACAGCACCTATTACACAGCACACCAATACATACAGCACAGCACCCCGGTACATACAGCACAGCACCCCGCTACATACAGCATAGCACCTATTAAACAGCATCCTGCTACCTACACCCCCTATACCATACACAGCACCTATTACACAGCACACCAATACATACAGCACAGCAGCCCGGTACATACAGCACAGCACCCCGCTACATACAGCATAGCACCTATTAAACAGCATCCTGCTACCTACACCCCCTATACCATACACAGCACCTATTACACAGCACACCAATACATACAGCACAGCACCCCGGTACATACAGCACAGCACCCCGCTACATACAGCATAGCACCTATTAAACAGCATCCTGCTACCTACACCCCCTATACCATACACAGCACCTATTACACAGCACACCAATACATACAGCACAGCACCCCGGTACATACAGCACAGCACCCCGCTACATACAGCATAGCACCTATTAAACAGCATCCTGCTACCTACACCCCCTATACCATACACAGCAAACCGCTACCTACACCCCCTATACCATACACAGCACCTATTATACAGCATCCTGCTACCTACACCCCCTATACATTACACAGCATCCCGAGACATACAGCACAGCACCTATTACACAGCACCCCGCTACATACAGCACCTATTACACAGCACCCCGCTACATACAGCACGGCACCTATTACACAGCACCCCGCTACATACAGCACAGCACCTAATACACAGCATCCCGCTACATACAGCACAGCACCTATTACACAGCACCCCGCTACATACAGCACAGCACCTATTACACAGCACCCCGCTACATACAGCACAGCACCTATTACACAGCACCTGCTACATACACCCCCTATACCATACACCGCACCCATTACATAGCATCCCGCTACATACAGCACAGCACCAATTACACAGCACCCCGCTACATACAGCACAGCACCTATTACACAGCACCCTGCTACATACACCCCCTATACCATACACCGCACCCATTACATAGCATCCCGCTACATACAGCACCTATTACACAGCACCCCGCTACATACAGCACCTATTACACAGCACCCCGCTACATACAGCACAGCACCTATTAAACAGCATCCTGCTACCTAAACCCCCTACACCATACACAGCAAACCGCTACCTACACCCCCTATACCATACACAGCACCTATTACACAGCACACCAATACATACAGCACAGCACCCCGGTACATACAGCACAGCACCTATTAAACAGCATCCTGCTACCTACACCCCCTATACCATACACAGCACCTATTACACAGCACACCAATACATACAGCACAGCACCCCGGTACATACAGCACAGCACCCCGCTACATACAGCATAGCACCTATTAAACAGCATCCTGCTACCTACACCCCCTATACCATACACAGCACCTATTACACAGCACACCAATACATACAGCACAGCACCCCGGTACATACAGCACAGCACCCCGCTACATACAGCATAGCACCTATTAAACAGCATCCTGCTACCTACACCCCCTATACCATACACAGCACCTATTACACAGCACACCAATACATACAGCACAGCACTCCGGTACATACAGCACAGCACCCCGCTACATACAGCATAGCACCTATTAAACAGCATCCTGCTACCTACACCCCCTATACCATACACAGCAAACCGCTACCTACACCCCCTATACCATACACAGCACCTATTATACAGCATCCTGCTACCTACACCCCCTATACCATACACAGCACCTATTACACAGCATCCCGAGACATACAGCACAGCACCTATTACACAGCACCCCGCTACATACAGCACCTATTACACAGCACCCCGCTACATACAGCACGGCACCTATTACACAGCACCCCGCTACATACAGCACAGCACCTAATACACAGCATCCCGCTACATACAGCACAGCACCTATTACACAGCACCCCGCTACATACAGCACAGCACCTATTACACAGCACCCCGCTACATACAGCACAGCACCTATTACACAGCACCTGCTACATACACCCCCTATACCATACACCGCACCCATTACATAGCATCCCGCTACATACAGCACAGCACCTATTACACAGCACCCCGCTACATACAGCGCAGCACCTATTACACAGCACCCCGCTACATACAGCACAGCACCTATTACACAGCACCCTGCTACATACACCCCCTATACCATACACCGCACCCATTACATAGCATCCCGCTACATACAGCACCTATTACACAGCACCCCGCTACATACAGCACAGCACCTATTACACAGCAACCCGCTACATACAGCACCTATTACACTGCACCCCGCTACATACAGCACAGCACCTATTACACAGCACCCCGCTACATACAGCACAGCACCTATTACACAGCATCCTGCTACCTACACCCCCTATACCATACACAGCAAACCGCTACCTACACCCCCATACCATACACAGCACCTATTACACAGCATCCTGCTACCTACACCCCCTATACCACACACAGCAAACCGCTACCTACACCCCCTATACCATACACAGCACCTATTACACAGCACCCCGATACATACAGCACCTATTACACAGCACCCCGCTACATACAGCACCTATTACACAGCATCCTGCTACCTACACCCCCTATACCATACACAGCAAACCGCTACCTACACCCCCTATACCATACACAGCACCTATTACACAGCATCCTGCTACCTACACCCCCTATACCATACACAGCAAACCGCTACCTACACCCCCCATACCATACACAGCACCTATTACACAGCATCCTGCTACCTACACCCCCTATACCACACACAGCAAACCGCTACCTACACCCCCTATACCATATACAGCACCAATTACACAGCACCCCGATACATACAGCACAGCACCTATTACACAGCACCCCGCTACATACAGCACAGCACCTATTACACAGCATCCTGCTACCTACACCCCCTATACCATACACAGCAAACCGCTACCTACACCCCCCATACCATACACAGCACCTATTACACAGCATCCTGCTACCTACACCCCCTATACCATACACAGCACCCCGCTACATACAGCACAGCACCTATTACACAGCACCCCGCAACATACAGCACAGCACCTATTAAACAGCATCCTGCTACCTACACCCCCTATACCATACACAGCAAACCGCTACCTACACCCCCCCATACCATACACAGCACCTATTACACAGCATCCTGCTACCTACACCCCCTATACCACACACAGCAAACCGCTACCTACACCCCCTATACCATACACAGCACCTATTACACAGCACCCCGACACATACAGCACCTATTACACAGCACCCCGCTACATACAGCATAGCACCTATTAAACAGCATCCTGCTACCTACACCCCCTATACCATACACAGCAAACCGCTACCTACATCCCCTATACCATACACAGCACCTATTACACAGCATCCTGCTACCTACACCCCCTATACCATACACAGCAAACCGCTACCTACATCCCCTATACCATACACAGCACCTATTACACAGCATCCTGCTACCTACACCCCCTATACCATACACAGCACCTATTACACAGCATCCCGAGACATACAGCACAGCACCTATTACACAGCACCCCGCTACATACAGCACCTATTACACAGCACCCCGCTACATACAGCACAGCACCTATTAAACAGCATCCTGCTACCTAAACCCCCTATACCATCCACAGCAAACCGCTACCTACACCCCCTATACCATACACAGCACCTATTATACAGCATCCTGCTACCTACACCCCTATACCATACACAGCACCTATTACACAGCATCCCGAGACATACAGCACAGCACCTATTACACAGCACCCCGCTACATACAGCACGGCGCCTATTACACAGCACCCCGCTACATACAGCACAGCACCTATTACACAGCACCCCGCTACATACAGCACAGCACCTATTACACAGCACCCCGCTACATACAGCACAGCACCTATTACACAGCACCCCGCTACATACAGCACGGCACCCATTACGCAGCACCCTGCTACATACAGCATGGCACATATTACACAGCACCCCGCTACATACACCCCCTATACCATACACAGCACCTATTACACAGCATCCCGCTACATACAGCACCTATTAAACAGCATCCTGCTACCTACACCCCCTATACCAAACACAGCAAACCGCTACCTACACCCCCTATACCATACACAGCACCTATTACACAGCATCCCGCTCACTACACCCCCTATACCATACACAGCACCCCGCTACATACAGCACCTATTACACAGCACCCTGCTACATACAGCACAGCACCTATTACACAGCATCCTGCGACCTACACCCCCAATACCATACACAGCACAGAACCTATTACACAGCATCCCGCTACCTACACCCCCTATACCATACACAGCACCTATTACACAGCATCCCACTACCTACACCCCCTATACCATACACAGCACCTATTACACAGCATCTCGCTACCTACACCCCCTATACCATACACAGCATCCCGCTACCTACAACCCCTATACCATACACAGCACCTATTACACAGCATCCCGCTACCGACACCCCCTATACCATACACAGCACCTATTACACAGCATCCCACTACCTACACCCCCTATACCATACACAGCACCTATTACACAACATCCCGCTACCTACACCCCCTATACCATACACAGCACCTATTACACAGCATCCCGCTACCTACACCATACACAGCATCCCGCTACCTACACCCCCTATACCATACACAGCACCTATTACACAGCATCCCGCTACCTACACCACCTATACCATACACAGCACCCCGCTACCTACACCCCCTATACCATACACAGCACCTATTACACAGCATCCCACTACCTAAACCCCTATACCATACCCAGCACCTATTACACAGCATCCCGCTACCTACACCCCCTATACCATACACAGCACCTATTACACAGCACCCTGCTACATACAGCACCTATTACACAGCATCCCGCTACCTACACCCCCTATACCATACACAGCACCCCGCTACCTACACCCCCCATACCATACGCAGCACCTATTACACAGCATCCCGCTACCTACACCCCTATACCATATACAGCACCTATTACACAGTATACCGCTACCTACACCCCCTATACCATACACAGCACCCAGCTACCTACACCCCCTGTGACCGGACGATCTCGTACGAAAGCACTCACCGCTTTCGCGTCCCGTCCCCAGTGCACAGAATGGAAGGTTAGGTCACACAGGACCTGGCCACATAGGGGATTCCTGCTTACCGTCAGTAACCGCCTGTTACCGACTCCACCCACTGCGCTGTGGGCGGGTTTATGCTGCCACCACCAAACTCCTAACCTGCTGTGGCGTTTGGAACCACGGTTCTGCTCTGTATGTGCCGACACGCTGCCTTACCACACCTGCGTGGTATTGACGAATCCCCACTAGTCCTCTACCGGTAGCTGACGGAAGGCGGAACTTGGAGACGTTGGGGTGCTGCCGGGACAGCAGAAGAACGGGGCTATGTTTTGCATAGGCCTACAGGTCACAAGATGACGCAATCTTCTTGAGGCAGATTATGTTTTAATGCCAACAAATAGTTCTAAAGAGAACTCTTCCCTATTGCTAGGGGAAACAGCATACAGCAAGATGTTCCAGCAGAAAGTAGTTGGTACAATCCACACTGGAGGCTCACAGCCTCCTCTTTTTATACAGTAAAATCACAAACCACAGTCCCTTCTATCCAATCAGGATATCTTACAAAATATAAATAAATTACATTATACAAGGATATACAGTAAGTGCAAAAAAGCTATTTCCTTTTTCCTGCCACACACAAAGTTCTTGTAATTTAACCAAATCTGCATCCTAGATAATGCAGCCTAGGAAATGTTAGATCAAACTTGTGGCCGGAGAGAATTTCTGTGACAGGACGGTCCCGTACGAAAGCACTCGCCGCTTTTGCGTCCCGTCTCCTGCGCACAGAATGGAGGATCAGGTCACACGAGGCCTGACCACATAGGGGATTCCCGCTTACCGCCAGTAACCGCCTGTTACTGACTTCACCCACTGCGATGTGGGCGGGTTTATGCTGCCACCACCAAACTCCTAACCTGCCGTGGCGTTTGGAACCACGGTTCTGCTCTGTATGTGCCGACACACTGCCTTACCACACCTGTGTGGTGTTAACGAATCCCCACTAGCCACTTGCTAGGCCTCTACCGGTAGCTGGCGGAAGGCGGAACTTGGAGACGTTAGGTGTTTCCCTGGACAGCTGGAGGACGGGGCTATGTTTGGCATAACCCTGTAGGTCACAAGATGAAGCAATCTTCTTGAGGCAGATGATGTTTATTTGCTCAATAATAGCCTTAAAAAAGACTCATCCCTATTGCTAGGGGCAACAGCATACAGCAAGATGTTCCAGCAGAATGAAGATGGTACAACTACCCTTGGAGTCTCACAGGCATCCTCTTTTTATCTCAGTTCTACACACAGTACCACAGGGGGGCGGGGGAGGGGGGTAAGCCCTCTTTGTCTTCTCCAACCAATCAGGTTATCGCAGAAAAATAAGAATTTACTCACCGGTAATTCTATTTCTCGTAGTCTGTAGTGGATGCTGGGAACTCCGAAAGGACCATGGGGAATAGCGGGCTCCGAAGGAGGCTGGGCACTCTAGAAAGATTTAGGACTACCTGGTGTGCACTGGCTCCTCCCACTATGACCCTCCTCCAAACCTCAGTTAGGACACTGTGCCCGGACGAGCGTACACAATAAGGAAGGATTTTGAATCCCGGGTAAGACTCATACCAGCCACACCAATCACACCGTACAACTCGTGATATGAATCCCAGTTAACAGTATGAAACAACTGAGCCTCTCAACAGATGGCTCAACAATAACCCGATTTAGTTAACAATAACTATGTACAAGTATTGCAGATAAACCGCACTTGGGATGGGCGCCCAGCATCCACTACGGACTACGAGAAATAGAATTACCGGTGAGTAAATTCTTATTTTCTCTAACGTCCTAGTGGATGCTGGGAACTCCGAAAGGACCATGGGGATTATACCAAAGCTCCCAAACGGGCGGGAGAGTGCGGATGACTCTGCAGCACCGAATGAGAGAACTCCAGGTCCTCCTCAGCCAGGGTATCAAATTTGTAGAATTTTGCAAACGTGTTTGCCCCTGACCAAGTAGCTGCTCTGCAAAGTTGTAAAGCCGAGACCCCTCGGGCAGCCGCCCAAGATGAGCCCACCTTCCTAGTGGAATGGGCATTTACAGATTTTGGCTGTGGCAGGCCTGCCACAGAATGAGCAAGCTGAATTGTACTACAAATCCAGCGAGCAATAGTCTGCTTAGAAGCAGGAGCACCCAGCTTGTTGGGTGCATACAGGATAAACAGCGAGTCAGATTTTCTGACTCCAGCCGTCCTGGAAACATATATTTTCAGGGCCCTGACAACGTCTAGCAACTTGGAGTCCTCCAAGGCCCTAGTAGCCGCAGGCACCACAATAGGCTGGTTCAGGTGAAATGCTGACACCACCTTTGGGAGAAATTGGGGACGAGTCCTCAATTCTGCCCTATCCATATGGAAAATCAGATAAGGGCTTTTACATGATAAAGCCGCCAATTCTGACACACGCCTGGCTGAAGCCAAAGCCAATAACATGACCACTTTCCACGTGAGATATTTCAGATCCACGGTTTTTAGTGGCTCAAACCAATGTGATTTTAAGAAACTCAACATCACGTTGAGATCCCAAGGTGCCACAGGAGGCACAAATGGGGGCTGAATATGCAGCACTCCTTTCACAAATGTCTGAACTTCAGGTACTGAAGCTAGTTCTTTTTGAAAGAAAATCGACAGAGCCGAGATCTGTACTTTAATGGAGCCTAGTTTTAGGCCCATATTAACTCCTGCTTGCAGGAAATGCAGAAATCGACCTAGTTGAAATTCCTCTGTTGGGGCCTTTTCGGCCTCACACCATGCAGCATACTTCCGCCATATGCGGTGATAATGATTTGCTGTAACCTCTTTTCTAGCTTTAATAAGCGTAGGAATGACTTCCTCCGGAATGCCCTTTTCCTTCAGGATCCGGCGTTCAACCGCCCTGCCGTCAAACGCAGCCGCGGTAAGTCTTGGAACAGACAGGGCCCCTGCTGTAGCAGGTCTTGTCTGAGCGGCAGAGACCACGGGTCCTCTGAGATCATCTCTTGAAGTTCCGGGTACCACGCTCTTCTTGGCCAATCCGGAACCACGAGAATTGTGTTTACACCTCGCTTTCTTATTATTCTCAATACCTTTGGTATGAGAGGTAGAGGAGGGAACACATAAACTGACTGGTACACCCACGGTGTCACTAGAGCGTCCACAGCTATCGCCTGAGGGTCTCTTGACCTGGCGCAATACCTCTCTAGTTTTTTGTTTAGGCGGGACGCCATCATGTCCACCTGTGGACGACCCCACTGATTTACAATCATTTGGAAGACTTCTGGATGAAGTCCCCACTCTCCCGGGTGGAGGTCGTGCCTGCTGAGAAAGTCTGCTTCCCAGTTGTCCACTCCCGGGATGAACACTGCTGACAGTGCTAGTACATGATTTTCCGCCCATCGGAGAATCCTTGTGGCTTCTGCCATTGCCATCCTGCTTCTTGTGCCGCCCTGTCGATTCACATGGGCGACTGCCGTGATGTTGTCTGACTGGATCAGCACCGGCTGGTGTAGGAGCAGGGATTTTGCTTGACTTAGGGCATTGTAAATGGCCCTTAGTTCCAGAATATTTATGTGAAGGGAAGTCTCGTGACTTGACCATAGTCCTTGGAAGTTTCTTCCCTTTGTGACTGCCCCCCAGCCTCGTAGGCTGGCATCCGTGGTCACCAGGACCCAGTCCTGTATGCCGAATCTGCGGCCCTCCAAAAGATGAGCACTCTGCAGCCACCACAGAAGAGACACCCTGGTTCTTGGGGACAGGGTTATCAAGCGATGCATCTGAAGATGTGATCCGGACCACTTGTCCAACAGGTCCCACTGAAAAATCCTGGCATGGAACCTGCCGAATGGAATTGCTTCGTAAGAAGCTACCATCTTTCCCAGGACCCGCGTGCAGTGATGCACCGATACCTGTTTTGGTTTTAGGAGGTCTCTGACTAGAGAAGACAACTCCCTGGCTTTCTCCTCCGGGAGAAACACTTTTTTCTGGACTGTGTCCAGAATCATCCCCAGGAACAGTAGACGTGTCGTGGGGACCAGCTGTGACTTTGGGATATTCAGAATCCAGCCGTGCTGGCGCAGCACTTCCTGAGATAGTGCTACTCCCACTAACAACTGTTCCTTGGATCGTGCCTTTATTAGGAGATCGTCCAAGTATGGGATAATTAAAACTCCCTTTTTTCGAAGGAGTATCATCATTTCCGCCATAACCTTGGTAAATACCCTCGGTGCCGTGGAGAGTCCAAACGGCAGCGTCTGGAATTGGTAATGGCAATCCTGTACCACAAATCTGAGGTACTCCTGGTGAGGATGGTAAATGGGGACATGCAGGTAAGCATCCTTGATGTCCAGGGATACCATGTAATCCCCCTCCTCCAGGCTTGCAATAACCGCCCTGAGCGATTCCATCTTGAACTTGAATTTTTTTATGTATGTGTTCAAGGATTTCAAATTTAAAATGGGTCTCACCGAACCGTCCGGTTTCGGCACCACAAATAGTGTGGAATAGTAACCCCGGCCTTGTTGAAGTAGGGGTACCTTGATTATCACCTGCTGGGAATACAGCTTGTGAATCGCAGCTAGCACCGCCTCCCTGTCTGAGGGAGCAATCGGCAAGGCAGATTTTAGGAACCGGTGGGGTGGAGCCGCCTCGAATTCTAGCTTGTACCCCTGAGATACTATTTGAAGGATCCAGGGATCCACCTGTGAGCGAGCCCACTGATCGTTGAAATTCATGAGGCGGGCCCCCACCGTACCTGGCTCCGCCTGTGGAGCCCCACCGTCATGCGGCGGACTTGGAAGAGGAAGCGGGTCCATAAGCATCTCCTAGCAGAGATGGACAATGCACTTATTTTAGATGCCAGCCGGCAGACTTCCCTCTGTGCATCTCTCATATATAAGACTGAGTCTTTGATATGGTCAATTGTTAGCAGAATCGTGTCTCTGTCTAGTGTGTCAATATTTTCTGACAGGGAATCTGACCACGCAGCGGCAGCACTGCACATCCATGCTGACGCAATAGCTGGTCTAATGCCTGAGTGTGTATATACAGACTTCAGGATCGCCTCCTGCTTTCTATCAGCAGGTTCCTTAAGGGCGGCCGTATCCGGAGACGGTAGTGCCACCTTTTTAGACAAACGTGTGAGCGCTTTATCCACCCTAGGGGATGTTTCCCAACGTGCCCTATCCTCTGGCGGGAAAAGGAACGCCATTAGTACCTTCTTAGGAATTACCAATTTCTTATCAGGGGAAGCCCACGCTTCTTCACACACTTCATTTAATTCATCTGACGGGGGAAAAACTACAGGTAGTTTTTTCTCCCCAAACATAATACCCTTTTTTGTGGTACCTGGATGTAAATCAGAGATATTTAACACCTCTTTCATTGCCTCAATCATGCAGTGAATGGCCTTAATGGGCATTAAATTTGACTCCTCGTTGTCGACACTGGTGTCAGTATCCGTGTCGACATCTACTTGTGCCATCTGAGATAGCGGGCGTTTTAGAGCCCCTGATGACTTTTGAGACACCTGGACAGGCACGAGCTGAGAACTCGGCTGTCCCGCAGTCGGCATGTCGTCAAATTTCTTATGTAATGAGTCTATACGTGCACTCATTTCTTTCCATAAGCCCATCCACTCAGGTGTCTGCCCCCCAGGGGGTGACATCCCTTCTAAAGGCATCTGCTCCGCCTCCACCTCATTATCCTCATCAAACATGTCGACACAGCCGTACCGACACTCCACATACACAGGGAATGCTCAATATAGAGGACAGGACCCACAAAAGCCCTTTGGGGGGACAGAGTGAGAGTATGCCAGCACACACCAGAGCGCTATATAAGGCAGGGACTAACTGAGTTATGTCCCTTATAGCTGCTTTTTAATATAAACTAAATACTGCGCCAAATTAAATGCCCCCCCTCTCTCTTTTTTACCCTTTTCTGTAGTGTAGACTACAGGGGAGAGCCAGGGAGCTTCCTTCCAGCGGAACAGTGAGGGAAAAATGGCGCCCAGTGTGCTGAGGGAGATAGCTCCGCCCCTTTTCCGCAGCCTATTCTCCCGCTTTTTTATGGAATCTGGCAGGGGTATTTACCTCATATATAGCCCCTGGGGCTATATATTGAGGTATTTTTGCCAGCCAAGGTGTTTTTATTGCTGCCTCAGGGCGCCCCCCCCCCCAGCGCCCTGCACCCTCAGTGACCGGAGTGTGAAGTGTGTATGAGGAGCAATGGTGCACAGCTGCAGTGCTGTGCGCTACCTTGGTGAAGACTGATGTCTTCTGCCGCCGATTTTCCGGACCTCTTCTTGCTTCTGGCTCTGTAAGGGAGACGGCGGCGCGGCTCCGGGACCGAACATCAAGGCTGGGCCTGCGGTCGATCCCTCTGGAGCTAATGGTGTCCAGTAGCCTAAGAAGCCCAATCTGGCTGCAAGCAGGCGAGTTCGCTTCTTCTCCCCTTAGTCCCTCGCTGCAGTGAGCATGTTGCCAGCAGATCTCACTGAAAATAATAAACCTAAGACTATCTTTCTTCTAAGAGCTCAGGAGAGCCCCTAGTGTGCATCCAACCTCGGCCGGGCACAAAATCTAACTGAGGCTTGGAGGAGGGTCATAGTGGGAGGAGCCAGTGCACACCAGGTAGTCCTAAATCTTTCTAGAGTGCCCAGCCTCCTTCGGAGCCCGCTATTCCCCATGGTCCTTTTGGAGTTCCCAGCATCCACTAGGACGTTAGAGAAATATAAAGAAATACAAGTTACATTTCAAAAGTTAAGAATTAGATAAAGCACATTCCTGCTCCTCTTCATATATAACCAAACCAGTGGCTTTCCCAAACACAATCTGATTATCATCTTCCCGTCTCTTTCACAAATGTAAATATAACTTGTATTTCAATTGCATTCACCCTCTCACACATAGACAACGTTCTTATACTGTAAATTAAACATAATCTGCATCACACATAATGCAGCCTAAGAAATGTTACATCAAACTGTTGTTACACGAAACCCACTAGTTTGCATTCATAAAACACAATCTGATTAACATGTTCCTGTCTCTCTAACATCTCCATGCAAACCCAGTTCACACAAGGGCCCTCATTCCGAGTTGTTCGCTCGCAAGGCGATTTTAGCAGAGTTGCTCACGCTAAGCCGCCGCCTACTGGGAGTGTATCTTAGCTTCTTAAAATTGCGAACGATGTATTCGCAATATTGCGATTACAAACTACTTAGCAGTTTCTGAGTAGCTTCAGACTTACTCGGCATCTGCGATCAGTTCAGTGCTTGTCGTTCCTGGTTTGACGTCACAAACACACCCAGCTTTCGCCCAGACACTCCTCCGTTTCTCCAGCCACTCCCGCGTTTTTTCCGGAAACGGTAGCGTTTTTATCCACACGCCCATAAAACGCCGTGTTTCCGCCCAGTAACACCCATTTCCTGTCAATCACACTACGATCGCCGGAGCGAAGAAAAAGCCGTGAGTAAAAATACTATCTTCATAGCAAAATTACTTGGCGCAGTCGCAGTGCGAACATTGCGCATGCGTACTAAGCAGAAAAACGCTGCGATGCGAAGAAAAATACCGAGCGAACGACTCGGAATGAGGGCCAATATTCAGAGAAGACAGCAACAAATCCTTTCACCTGCATGTGTCTATAAAGTTACACAGAGACACATCTCAATCTCAAAGAAATGGCTTGTCCATACACCCCTTTCCAGGTGCCAGGGTCATCAGCATCTCAATTCCTAGGTGAGAAGCTTCCAAGGCCATTTGTCCTCAAACGTAAATGCATTTTAAAACCAACACAGCTTACACATTCCTTCTAAGTGCTGGCATTTGCTGCAATGTAAATGTGCAATCTTACAACTGTGCCTAGAGCATTAACTATAACATGGTGAAAACACAGTATTAAATATATTTTTAAATACCCGGTGCCTAGCACTCACAATACATTTAAAGATGGCGCTTAGCACCAGTGCACAGTTTAAAAGTGGCGCCAAGCGCCCATTGTCCTTGAATATGGCGCTGGTCACTGAGGGTTAACCCCTTCATTGCCGCGCCGCCATTGTCCACGTGGGCTGGGGGTCTCTCCAGCCACAAAACTGTTCACTGAAACCCACTAGTTTGCATTCAGAATACACAATCTGATTAACATGTTCCTGTCCCATTCACATCTCCATGCAAACCCAGTGTTTGGGATTACAACAGGAAAGGCTGCAACACAACAAACAGTCTTCCTTCCACCTTCGTTTGCATTTCAAAGATGTTTGGCACCAAGAGGCCGGCTAATTGACACTTACTTGTACATAGCAAGTCTGGAGCTAGGACAATTACCATACGACTTCCTATGCAAAAAGTGTCTCACAAACTATTTTCAAGGCCTTTTTAGAAACAAAATACCTTGTACTTTCCTCATAAGTGTCCTGTCCATCAGTTCATCATTCTCCAACTGCGCACTGCGCAGCGATATAACATATGACACATTATTAAACATATTTTAAATACTCGGTGCCTAGCACCCACAATACATTTAAAGATTGCGACTAGCGCCAGTGCACAGTTTAAAAGTGGCGCCAAGCGCCCATTGTCCTCCTAATTGCGCCAGGCACTAGGGGTAACCCCTTCAGTGCTGCGGCCGCCATTACACGTATGGCTGGTTAGTCTCTCCGGCCACACCTCCTATACCATACACAGCACCCCGCTACCTACACCCTCTATACCATACACAGCACCTATTACACAGCATCTCGCAACCTACACCCCCTATACCATACACAGCACCTATTACACAGCATCCCGCTACCTACACCCTCTATACCAGGCTTTTTCAACCAGTGTGCCGCGACCAGTTGCAAGGTGTGCCGCGGAGCCAAAGCAGCTTCCTGCACCTTCAGAGTGAACTGTTCGCCCGGGCTCTTCTTAGAGGATCAGTCATGCTCTGGCCATGACCTATGCCTTGATGACGCAGCAGTGTGATATCAGAAGTCATGGCTGTAGCGTCTCACCACCCAGCCAGCCCACCCGCCTGTATACCATGCTTGCCTACCTGACCCTCTCCATGAGGGAGAAAATGCTCTGTTCCTGGTAATGTATGATTGCCATCACCTGTGGTGAGCTGGGTAATTGATAAGAAAGGCGTTTCACCACAGGTGATGGCAATCATACATTACCAGGAGAGTCCAGGAACAGAGCATTTTCTCCCTCATGGAGAGGGGCAGGTAGGCAAGTATGCTGTATACACATCTTCCAGTTCCCGCTTGCATCCACAGCTTTCCTTGCCCACCCACATCCACACCTGCCCGACCGCCCGCTGCTCAGTATTCGCAGCACTACACTATGAACAACCCCCGCCACTGAGGGACAGGGAGGAGGACAGCTAATCAGTAGGGGCTAATATTTGTTATGTTATTTCTCCTGTGGGGAGCAATAGGATTTATGGGGGGAACAATGTGAATAATTCATGTGGGGAGCAATAGGATTTATGTGGGGAGCAATGCGATTTATGTAGGGAGTAACATGATTTATGTGGGGAATAATGTGATTGATTTTCCTGTGTAGGCCAATGTATGTGTGGATTCTTTGTTTACTGTGATGGCCAATGTGTGTTTTTAGTTTTTTTCTGTGGGGAACTGATGGCAATTTTAAAATATTGTTCGGTGTGCCGCGAGTAAAAATCACTGCTCTATACCATACACAGCACCTATTACACAGCATCTCGCAACCTACACCCCCTATACCATACACAGCACCTATTACACAGCATCCCGTTACCTACACCCCCTATACCATACACAGCACCCGGCTACCTACACCCCCTATACCATACACAGCACCTATTACACAGCATCCCGTTACCTACACCCCCTATACCATACACAGCACCCGGCTACCTACACCCCCTATACCATACACAGCACCTATTACATAGCATCCCGCTACCTACACCCCCTATACCATACACAGCAACCCGCTACCTACCTACACCCCCTATACCACACACAGCACCTATTACACAGCATCCCACTACCTACACCCCCTATACCATACACAACACCTATTACACAGCATCCCACTACCTACACCCCCTATACCATACACAGCACCTATTACATAGCATCCCGCTACCTACACCCCCTATACCATACACAGCAACCTGCTACCTACCTACACCCCCTATACCACACACAGCACCTATTACACAGCATCCCACTACCTACACCCCCTATACCATACACAACACCTATTACACAGCATCCCACTACCTACACCCCCCATACCATACACAGCACCTATTACACAGCATCCCACTACCTACACCCCCCATACCATACACAGCACCTATTACACAGCATCCCACTACCTACACCCCCTATACCATACACAGCACCCGGCTACCTACACCCCCTATACCATACACAGCACCTATTACACAGCATCCCACTACCTACACCCCCTATACCATACACAACACCTATTACACAGCATCCCACTACCTACACCCCCCATACCATACACAGCACCTATTACACAGCATCCCACTATCTACACCCCCTATACCGTACACAGCACCTATTACACAGCATCCCACTACCTACACCCCCTATACCATACACAACACCTATTACACAGCATCCCACTATCTACACCCCCTATACCGTACACAGCACCTATTACACAGCATCCCACTACCTACACCCCCTATACCATACACAACACCTATTACACAGCATCCCACTACCTACACCCCCCATACCATACACAGCACCTATTACACAGCATCCCGCTACCTACACCCCCCATACCATACACAACACCTATTACACATCATCCCACTACCTACACCCCCATACCATACACAACACCTATTACACAGCATCCCGCTACCTACACCCCTTATACCATACACAGCACCCCGCTACCTACACCCCCAGAACCGTGGTTCCAAACGCCACGGCAGGTTAGGAGTTTGGTGGTGGCAGCATAAACCCACCCACAGCGCAGTGGGTGGAGTCAGTAACAGGCGGTTACTGACGGTAAGTGGGAATCCCCTATGTGGCCAGGTCTCGTGTCACCTAAACATCCATTCTGTGTACTGGGGACGGGACGCGAAAGCGGTGAGGACTTTCGTACAAGACCGTCCGGTCACAGCCTATATTACACGTCCTCCCACACCCAGCAGCCATGGTCTATATTACACGTCCTCTCACACCCAGCAGCCATGGTCTATATTACACGTCCTCTCACACCCAGCAGCCATGGTCTATATTACACGTCCTCTCACACCCAGCAGCCATGGTCTATATTACACGTCCTCTCACACCCAGCAGCTGCCATGGTCTATATATTACACGGCCGCTCACACCCAGCAGCTGCCATGGTCTATATTACACGGCCTCCCACACCCAGCAGCAGCCATGGTCTATATTACACGTCCTCTCACACCCAGCAGCCATGGTCTATATTACACGTCCTCTCACACCCAGCAGCCATGGTCTATATTACACGTTCTCCCACACCCAGCAGCCATGGTCTATATTACATGTTCTCCCACACCCAGCAGCCATGGTCTATATTACACGTCCTCTCACACCCAGCAGCAGCCATGGTCTATATTACACGTCCTCTCACACCCAGCAGCCATGGTCTATATTACACGGCCGCTCACACCCAGCAGCAGCCATGGTCTATATTACACGTCTTCTCACACCCAGCAGCAGCCATGGTCTATATTACACGCCCTCTCACACCCAGCAGCAGCCATGGTCTATATTACACGTCCTCTCACACCCAGCAGCAGCCATGGTCTATATTACACGTCCTCTCACACCCAGCAGCAGCCATGGTCTATATTACACGTCCTCTCACACCCAGCAGCAGCCATGGTCTATATTACACGTCCTCTCACACCCAGCAGCCATGGTCTATATTACACATCCTCTCACACCCAGCAGCAGCCATGGTCTATATTACACGGCCTCCCACACCCAGCAGCAGCCATGGTCTATATTACACGTCCTCTCACACCCAGCAGCCATGGTCTATATTACACGGCCTCTCACACCCAGCTGCCATGGTCTATATTACACGTCCTCTCACACCCAGCAGCAGCCATGGTCTATATTACACGTCCTCTCAGGTGAGATGGATGTGGATGAAGGGTTCCTCAGGTAGCCCCTAACTCCCACCCTACTCTACGCCAATGGCCGATGTACCCAGCTCACCTCTTCACGCCGTTTCTGCCAGCGACCACAAGGCGACTCCTCCAGGATCTCAGATTCATCTTCACTTTCCTCCTCTTCTTCCTCTTCTTGGGCAGCAACAGACGGGGCACTCACAGGGGGGGACATAGAGGACACACTCTCCAGTTTTGGGTCTGAGCCTGTGCTTGGAGCCACTTTACTTTCCCCTTCAGACATTGTTTTGGAGCTTGAGCAAGACAGTAACGACGCAGCACCTGCAAAATACCGACATACAACAAACCATGAACACAGCAATGACCACTGTACAAAACCGACAGTAATGACGCAGCACCTGCAACATACCGACACATAAAACCATGAACACAGCAACGAGAACTGTACAAAACCAACTGCAAGTGCAACACCGGGAGACTACAACCACCGCAACACCGGCAGATCGCAAGTGCAACACCAGGAGACTACAACCACCGCAACACCGGCAGATCGCAAGTGCAACACCAGGAGACTACAACCACCGCAACACCGGCAGATCGCAAGTGCAACACCAGGAGACTACAACCACCGCAACACCGGCAGATCGCAAGTGCAACACCAGGAGACTACAACCACCGCAACACCGGTAGATCGCAAGTGCAACACCAGGAGACTAAAACCACCGCAACACCCGCAGATCGCAAGTGCAACACCGGGAGACTACAACCACCGCAACACCGGCAGATCGCAAGTGCAACACCGGGAGACTACAACCACCGCAACACCGGCAGATCGCAAGTGCAACACCGGGAGACTACAACCACCGCAACACCGGCAGATCGCAAGTGCAACACCGGGAGACTACACCCACCGCAACACCGGCAGATCACAAGTGTAACACCGGGGGACAACAACCACTGCAGCATTGGGAGACCGCAAGTGCAACACGGGAAGAATCTGAGGACCCCGCAAATCTGAGACTAAAACCTATATCTCCAAAAGGCCACACAATGCCAAACGTAACACCTAAATTCCCAGAGGACCACACCAGAGGATCAGTATACACACACAGGGGGAGTAGGGATCGGTATACACATACTCACACAGGGGGAGTAGGGATCGGTACACACACACGCAGGGGGAGTAGGGATCGGTACACACACACGCAGGGGGAGTAGGGATCGGTACACACACACGCAGGGGGAGTAGGGATCGGTACACACACACGCAGGGGGAGTAGGGATCGGTATACACACACACGCAGGGGGAGTGGGGATCGGTACACACACACGCAGGGGGAGTGGGGATCGGTACACACACACGCAGGGGGAGTGGGGATCGGTACACACACACGCAGGGGGAGTGGGGATCGGTACACACACACACACGCAGGGGGAGTGGGGATCGGTACACACACGCAGGGGGAGTGGGGATCGGTACACACACACGCAGGGGGAGTGGGGATCGGTACACACACACACACGCAGGGGGAGTAGGGATCGGTACACACACGGGGAGTAGGGATCGGTACACACACAGGGGAAGTAGGGATCGGTACTCACACACACAGGGGGAGTAGGGATCGGTACTCACACACACAGGGGGAGTAGGGATCGGTACACACACACAGCGGGAGTAGGGATCGGTACACACACACAGCGGGAGTAGGGATCGGTACACACACACACAGGGGGAGTAGGGATCGGTACACACACACAGGGGGCGCTGGGATCGGTACACACACACACAGAGGGAGTAGGGATCGGTACACACACACAGGGGGAGTAGGGATCGGTACACACACACAGGGGGAGTAGGGATCGGTACACGCACACACATGGGGAGTAGGGATCGGTACACGCACACACAGGGGGAGTAGGGGTCGATACACACACACACACAGGCGGAGTAGGGATCGGTACACACACACGGGGAGTAGGGATCGGTACACATACACACACAGGGGGAGTGGGGATCGGTACACACACACACACAGGGGGAGTAGGGATCGGTACACACACAGGGGGAGTAGGGATCGGTACACACACAGGGGGAGTAGGGATCGGTACACATACACACAGGGGGAGTAGGGATCGGTACACATACACACAGGGGGAGTAGGGCTCGGTACACATACACACAGGGGGAGTAGGGCTCGGTACACATACACACAGGGGGAGTAGGGCTCGGTACACATACACACAGGGGGAGTAGGGCTCGGTACACATACACACAGGGGAAGTAGGGCTCGGTACACATACACACAGGGGGAGTAGGGCTCGGTACACATACACACAGGGGGAGTAGGGCTCGGTATACACACACAGGGGGAGTAGGGATCGGTACACACACACAGGGAGTAGGGATCGGTACACACACACAGGGAGTAGGGATCGGTACACACACACAGGGAGTAGGGATCGGTACACACACACAGGGAGTAGGGATCGGTACACACACACAGGGAGTAGGGATCGGTACACACACACACAGGGAGTAGGGATCGGTACACACACACACAGGGAGTAGGGATCGGTACACACACACACACAGGGAGTAGGGATCGGTACACACACACACAGGGAGTAGGGATCGGTACACACACACAGGGTGAGTAGGGATCGGTACACACACACAGGGTGAGTAGGGATCGGTACACACACAGGGTGAGTAGGGATCGGTACACACACAGGGTGAGTAGGGATCGGTACACACACAGGGGGGAGTAGGGATCGGTACACACACAGGGGGAGTAGGGATCGGTACACACACACAGGGGGAGTAGGGATCGGTACACACACACAGGGGGAGTAGGGATCGGTATACACACACACACACACACACACACATGGGGAGTAGGGACCTGTATACACACACACACAGGGGAGTAGGAATGAAGGGGTGAGTAGGGATCAGATGGGGGGGTAAGGACCGGGTTGGGGGGATAAGGAATTAAAGAGTTGGGATCAGGGGTAGGGGAGTAGGGATCAGGGGTAGGGGAGTAGGGATCAGGGGGATGCAGGTAGGATCAGGGGTAGGGGAGTAGGGATCAGGGGGAGGCAAGTAGGATCAGGGGTAGGGGAGTAGGGATCACGGGGAGGCAGGTAGGATCAGGGGTAGGGGAGTAGGGATCAGGGGGAGGCAGGTAGGATCAGGGGGAGGCAGGTAGGATCAGGGGGAGGGGAGTAGGGATCAGGGGTAGGCAGGTAGGATCAGGGGTAGGGGAGTAGGGATCAGGGGGAGGGGAGTAGGGATCAGGGGGAGGGGAGTAGGGATCAGGGGGAGGGGAGTAGGGATCAGGGGGAGGCAGGTAGGATCAGGGGGAGGCAGGTAGGATCAGGAGGAGGCAGGTAGGATCAGGGGGAGGCAGGTAGGATCAGGGGGAGGCAGGTAGGATCAGGGGGAGGCAGGTAGGATCAGGGGGAGGCAGGTAGGATCAGGGGGAGGCAGGTAGGATCGGGCAGGTAGGATCAGGGGGAGGCAGGTAGGATCGGGCAGGTAGGATCAGGGGGAGGCAGGTAGGATCGGGGGGAGGCAGGTAGGATCGGGGGGAGGCAGGTAGGATCGGGGGAGGGAGGTAGGATCGGGGGAGGGGAGTAGGGATCAGGGGTAGGGGATCAGGGGTAGGGGAGTAGGGATCAGGGGGAGGCAGGTAGGATCAGGGGTAGGTTAGTAGGGATCAGGGGGAGGGGAGTAGGGATCAGGGGTAGGGGAGTAGGGATCAGGGGTAGGGGAGTAGGGATCAGGGGTAGGGAAGTAGGGATCAGGGGTAGGGAAGTAGGATGGGGTGGAGGATGAGGGATCAGGGGTAGGGATCAGGGGGAGGCAGGTAGGATCAGGGGGAGGCAGGTAGGATCAGGGGTAGGGGAGTAGGGATCAGGGGGAGGGGAGCAGAGATCAGGGGGAGGCAGGTAGGATCAGGGGTAGGGGATCAGGGGTAGGGGAGTAGGGATCAGGGGGAGGCAGGTAGAATCGGGGGTAGGGGAGTAGGGATCAGGGGTAAGATAGTAGGGATCAGGGGTAGGAACGAGGGGTAGGGGATGAGGGGTGGGGGAGTAGGGATCGGGGGGGTAGGGATCGGGGGGGTAGTGGAGTAAGGATGAGGGTAGGGGAGTAGGGATGAGGGGTGGGGGAGTAGGGTTCGGGGGGGGAGTAGGGATCAGTGGGGGGGAGTAGGGATCAGGGGTAGGGACGAGGGGTGGGGGATGAGGGGTGGGGGAGTAGGGATCGGGGGGAGTAGGGGAGTAGGGATCGGGGGGGTAGGGGAGTAAGGATGAGAGTAGGGGAGTAGGGATGAGGGGGGGGGGGGGGAGTAGGGATCAGTGAGGGGAGTAGGGATCGGGGGGGGGGGGGGGGGTCCGCCGGTTACCTCGGGATTCGGGCCCCGATACTGGGGGATCCTCTGACAGATCTCAGCGCCTAACAGTGACGTCAGACGCACAGAACGCGATGACGTCAACCATGTTCCCGTGAACGGCTCCTCCTACGTTTGTCGCCTCCCAACGCCGACGAAGACGCGGGGCTAGGGGCGGGGCGGGGCCGGGCAGGGTGAGCGCGCTGCGCGGTCACGGTGGTGACGCAGGCGCAGTGTCGAAAAAACCTGTCACATTATATAGACAGGTACGCCTGCAGCAGAGGGGCGTGTCATCCTGCAGCAGAGGGGCGTATCATGCCCCGCCCATGGAGGCTCGGAGTTGATGTGAAGGCGGTGCAGTGGTGATGTGAGGGTGGCTCGGTGATGATGTGAGGGTGGCTCGGTGATGATGTGAGGGCGGCTCGGTGATATTGTGAGGGCGGCTCAGTGGTGATGAGAGGGTGGCTCGGTGGTGATGTGAGGGTGGCTCGGTGATGATGTGAGGGTGGCTCGGTGATGATGTGAGGGTGGCTCGGTGGTGATGTGAGGGCGGCTCGGTGGTGATGTGAGGGCGGTGCAGTGGTGATGTGAGGGTGGCTCGGTGGTGATGTGAGGGCGGTGCGGTGGTGATGTGAGGGCGGTGCAGTGGTGATGTGAGGGTGGCTCGGTGGTGATGTGAGGGTGGCTCGGTGATGATGTGAGGGTGGCTCGGTGGTGATGTGAGGGCGGCTCGGTGGTGATGTGAGGGCGGTGCAGTGGTGATGTGAGGGTGGCTCGGTGGTGATGTGAGGGTGGCTCGGTGGTGATGTGAGGGCGGCTCGGTGGTGATGTGAGGGTGGCTCGGTGGTGATGTGAGGGTGGCTCGGTGGTGATGTGAGGGCGGCTCGGTGGTGATGTGAGGGTGGCTCGGTGGTGATGTGAGGGTGGCTCGGTGGTGATGTGAAGGCGGTGCAGTGGTGATGTGAGGGTGGCTCGGTGGTGATGTGAAGGTGGCTCGGTGGTGATGTGAGGGTGGCTCGGTGGTGATGTGAGAGTTGCTCGGTGGTGATGTGAGGGTGGCTCGGTGGTGATGTGAGGGCGGCTCGGTGGTGATGTGAGGGTGGCTCGGTGGTGATGTGAGGGTGGCTCGGTGGTGATGTGAGGGTGGCTCGGTGGTGATGTGAGGGCGGCTCGGTGGTGATGTGAGGGCGGCTCGGTGGTGATGTGAGGGTGGCTCGGTGGTGATGTGAAGGCGGTGCAGTGGTGATGTGAGGGTGGTGCAGTGGTGATGTGAGGGTGGCTCGGTGGTGATGTGAAGGTGGCTCGGTGGTGATGTGAGGGTGGCTCGGTGGTGATGTGAGAGTTGCTCGGTGGTGATGTGAGGGTGGCTCGGTGGTGATGTGAGGGCGGCTCGGTGGTGATGTGAGGGTGGCTCGGTGGTGATGTGAGGGTGGCTCGGTGGTGATGTGAGGGTGGCTCGGTGGTGATGTGAGGGTGGCTCGGTGGTGATGTGAGGGCGGCTCGGTGGTGATGTGAGGGTGGCTCGGTGGTGATGTGAGGGTGGCTCGGTGGTGATGTGAGGGTGGCTCGGTGGTGATGTGAGGGCGGCTCGGTGGTGATGTGAGGGCGGCTCGGTGGTGATGTGAGGGTGGCTCGGTGGTGATGTGAGGGTGGCTCGGTGGTGATGTGAGGGTGGCTCGGTGGTGATGTGAAGGCGGTGCAGTGGTGATGTGAGGGTGGCTCGGTGGTGATGTGAGGGTGGCTCGGTGGTGATGTGAGGGTGGCTCGGTGGTGATGTGAGAGTTGCTCGGTGGTGATGTGAGGGTGGCTCGGTGGTGATGTGAGGGCGGCTCGGTGGTGTTGTGAGGGCGGTGCAGTGGTGATGTGAGGGTGGCTCGGTGGTGATGTGAGGGCGGTGCAGTGGTGATGTGAGGGTGGCTCGGTGGTGATGTGAGGGTGGCTCGGTGGTGATGTGAGGGTGGCTCGGTGGTGATGTGAGGGCGGCTCGGTGGTGTTGTAAGGGCGGCTCGGTGGTGTTGTGAGGGCGGTGCAGTGGTGATGTGAGGGTGGCTCGGTGGTGATGTGAGGGCGGTGCAGTGGTGATGTGAGGGTGGCTCGGTGGTGATGTGAGGGCGGTGCAGTGGTGATGTGAGGGTGGCTCGGTGGTGATGTGAGGGCGGTGCAGTGGTGATGTGAGGGTGGCTCGGTGGTGATGTGAGGGCGGTGCGGTGGTGATGTGAGGGCGGTGCAGTAGTGATGTGAGGGTGGCTCGGTGGTGATGTGAGGGCGGTGCAGTGGTGATGTGAGGGTGGCTCGGTGGTGATGTGAGGGCGGCTCGGTGGTGATGTGAGGGCGGTGCAGTGGTGATGTGAGGGTGGCTCGGTGGTGATGTGAGGGTGGCTCGGTGGTGATGTGAGGGCGGCTCGGTGGTGATATGAGGGTGGCTCGGTGGTGATGTGAGGGTGGCTCGGTGGTGATGTGAGGGTGGCTCGGTGGTGATGTGAGGGCGGTGCAGTGGTGATGTGAGGGTGGCTCGGTGGTGATGTGAGGGTGGCTCGGTGGTGATGTGAGGGTGGCTCGGTGGTGATGTGAGGGCGGCTCGGTGGTGTTGTGAGGGCGGTGCAGTGGTGATGTGAGGGTGGCTCGGTGGTGATGTGAGGGCGGCTCGGTGGTGATGTGAGGGCGGTGCAGTGGTGATGTGAGGGCGGTGCAGTGGTGATGTGAGGGCGGTGCAGTGGTGATGTGAGGGTGGCTCGGTGGTGATGTGAGGGTGGCTCGGTGGTGATGTGAGGGCGGCTCGGTGGTGATGTGAGGGCGGCTCGGTGGTGATGTGAGGGCGGCTCGGTGGTGATGTGAGGGTGGCTCGGTGGTGATGTGAGGGCGGCTCGGTGGTGATGTGAGGGCGGCTCGGTGGTGATGCGAGGGTGGCTCGGTGGTGATGTGAGGGCGGTGCAGTGGTGATGAGAGGGTGGTGCAGTGGTGAAGTGAGAGTGGCTCGGTGGTGATGTGAGGGTGGCTCGGTGGTGATGTGAGGGTGGCTCGGTGGTGATGTGAGGGCGGTGCAGTGGTGATGTGAGGGTGGCTCGGTGGTGATGTGAGGGCGGCTCGGTGGTGTGAGGATGGCTCGGTGGTGATGTGAGGGCGACTATGTGGTGATGTGAGGGTGGCTCGGTGGTGATGTGAGGGCGGTGCGG
This sequence comes from Pseudophryne corroboree, assembly GCF_028390025.1. Classification (NCBI taxonomy): domain Eukaryota; kingdom Metazoa; phylum Chordata; class Amphibia; order Anura; family Myobatrachidae; genus Pseudophryne; species Pseudophryne corroboree. The sequence goes on along the minus strand of NC_086447.1, from coordinate 1,600,673 downwards.
TGGTGATGTGAGGGCGGTGCAGTGGTGATGTGAGGGTGGCTCGGTGGTGATGTGAGGGCGACTATGTGGTGATGTGAGGGTGGCTCGGTGGTGATGTGAGGGTGGCTCGGTGGTGATGTGAGGTGCGGTGCAGTGGTGATGTGAGGGTGGCTCGGTGGTGATGTGAGAGTGGCTCGGTGGTGATGTGAGGGCGGTGCAGTGGTGATGTGAGGGTGGCTCGGTGGTGATGTGAGGGCGGTGCAGTGGTGATGTGAGGGTGGCTCGGTGGTGATGTGAGGGCGGTGCAGTGGTGATGTGAGGGTGGCTCGGTGGTGATGTGAGGGCGGTGCGGTGGTGATGTGAGAGTGGCTCGGTGATGATATGAGAGTGGCTCGGTGATTATGTGAGGGCGGCTCGGTGATATTGTGAGGGCGGCTCAGTGGTGATGAGAGGGTGGCTCGGTGGTGATGTGAGGGTGGCTCGGTGGTGATGTGAGAGTGGCTCGGTGGTGATGTGAGAGTGGCTCGGTGATGATGTGAGGGCGGCTCGGTGGAGATGTGAGGGTGGCTCGGTGGAGATGTGAGGGTGGCTCGGTGGTGATGTGAGGGTGGCTCGGTGGTGATGTGAAGGCGATGCAGTAGTGATGTGAGGGCGGTGCAGTGATGATGTGAGGGTGGCTCGGTGGTGATGTGAGGGCAGCGCGGTGGTGATGTGAGGGCGGCGCGGTGATGATGTGAGAGTGGCTCGGTGGTGATGTGAGGGTGGCTCGGTGATGATGTGAGAGTGGCTCGGTGGTGATGTGAGGGTCGCGCAGTAGTGATGAGAGAGTGGCTCGGTGATGATGTGAGAGTGGCTCGGTGGTGATGTGAGAGTGGCTCGGTGATGATGTGAGGGTGGCTCGGTGGTGATGTGAGAGTGGCGCGGTGATGATGTGACGGTGGCTCGTGGTGATGAGAGGGCGGCTCGGTGGTGAAGTGAGGGCGGTGCAGTGGTGATGTGAGAGTGGCTCGGTGGTGATGTGAGGGTCGCGCAGTAGTGATGAGAGAGTGGCTCGGTGATGATGTGAGAGTGGCTCGGTGGTGATGTGAGAGTGGCTCGGTGATGATGTGAGGGTGGCTCGGTGGTGATGTGAGAGTGGCGCGGTGATGATGTGACGGTGGCTCGTGGTGATGAGAGGGCGGCTCGGTGGTGAAGTGAGGGCGGTGCAGTGGTGATGTGAGAGTGGCTCGGTGATGATATGAGAGTGGCTCGGTGATGATGTGAGGGCGGCTCGGTGATATTGTGAGGGCGGCTCAGTGGTGATGAGAGGGTGGCTCAGTGGTGATGTGATGGTGGCACGGTGGTGATGTGAGGGCGGCTCAGTGGTGATGTGTCTCCTGTGTCACCCCTGTCTGTCTGTCCCTCCCCTATAGAGTGTAAGTTCTCATACTAACCCACCGCTCTATGCTCCTCACTCACTGTCTCTCCTCTGTGTCACCCCTGTCTGTCTGTCCCTCCTCTATAGAGTGTAATCTCTCATCCTAACCCAGCGCTCTATGCTCCTCACTCACTGTCTCTCCTCTGTGTCACCCCTGTCTGTCTGCCCCTCCCCTATAGAGTGTAATCTCTCATCCTAACCCAGCGCTCTATGCTCCTCACTCACTGTCTCTCCTCTGTGTCACCCCTGTCTGTCTGTCCCTCCTCTATAGAGTGTAATCTCTCATCCTAACCCACCGCTCTATGCTCCTCACTCACTGTCTCTCCTCTGTGTCACCCCTGTCTGTCTGCCCCTCCCCTATAGAGTGTAATCTCTCATCCTAACCCAGCGCTCTATGCTCCTCACTCACTGTCTCTCCTCTGTGTCACCCCTGTCTGTCTGCCCCTCCTCTATAGAGTGTAATCTCTCATCCTAACCCACCGCTCTATGCTCCTCACTCACTGTCTCTCCTCTGTGTCACCCCTGTCTGTCTGCCCCTCCCCTATAGAGTGTAATCTCTCATCCTAACCCAGCGCTCTATGCTCCTCACTCACTGTCTCTCCTCTGTGTCACCCCTGTCTGTCTGCCCCTCCTCTATAGAGTGTAAGCTCTCATCCTAACCCACCGCTCTATGCTCCTCACTCACTGTCTCTCCACTGTGTCACCCCTGTCTGTCTGTCCCTCCTCTATAGAGTGTAATCTCTCATCCTAACCCACCGCTCTATGCTCCTCACTCACTGTCTCTCCTCTGTGTCACCCCTGTCTGTCTCTCTCCCCTCTATAGAGTGTAAGCTCTCATCCTAACCCACCGCTCTATGCTCCTCACTGTCTCTCCTCTGTGTCACCCCTGTCTGTCTGTCCCTCCCCTATAGAGTGTAATCTCATCCTAACCCACCGCTCTATGCTCCTCACTCACTGTCTCTCCTCTGTGTCACCCCTGTCTGTCTGTCCCTCCCCTATAGAGTGTAAGCGCTCATCCTAACCCACCACTCCATGCTCCTCACTCACTGTCTCTCCTCTGTGTCACCCCTGTCTGTCCCTCCCCTATAGAGTGTAATCTCATCCTAACCCACCGCTCTATGCTCCTCACTCACTGTCTCTCCTCTGTGTCACCCCTGTCTGTCTGTCCCTCCCCTATAGAGTGTAAGCTCTCATCCTAACCCACCACTCTATGCTCCTCACTCACTGTCTCTCCTCTGTGTCACCCCTGTCTGTCTCTCCCCTATAGAGTGTAAGCGCTCATCCTAACCCACCGCTCTATGCTCCTCACTCACTGTCTCTCCTCTGTGTCACCCCTGTCTGTCTGTCCCTCCCCTATAGAGTGTAATCTCTCATCCTAACCCACCGCTCTATGCTCCTCACTCACTGTCTCTCCTCTGTGTCACCCCTGTCTGTCCCTCCCCTATAGAGTGTAAGCGCTCATCCTAACCCACCACTCTATGCTCCTCGCTCACTGTCTCTCCTCTGTGTCACCCTGTCTGTCTCTCCCCTATAGAGTGTAATCTCATCCTAACTCACCGCTCTATGCTCCTCACTCACTGTCTCTCCTCTGTGTCACCCCTGTCTATCTGTCCCTCCCCTATAGAGTGTAATCTCATCCTAACCCAGCGCTCTATGCTCCTCGCTCACTGTCTCTCCTCTGTGTCACCCGTCTGTCTGCCCCTCCTCTATAGAGTGTAAGCTCTCATCCTAACCCACCGCTCTATGCTCCTCACTCACTGTCTCTCCTCTGTGTCACCCCTGTCTGTCTATCCCTCCCCTATAGAGTGTAAGCTCTCATCCTAACCCACCGCTCTATGCTCCTCACTCACTGTCTCTCCTCTGTGTCACCCCGGTCTGTCTGTCCCTCCTCTATAGAGTGTAATCTCTCATCCTAACCCACCGCTCTATGCTCCTCACTCACTGTCTCTCCTCTGTGTCACCCCTGTCTGTCTGTCTGTCCCTCCCCTATAGAGTGTAATCTCTCATACTAACCCACCGCTCTATGCTCCTCACACACTGTCTCTCCTCTGTGTCACCCCTGTCTGTCTGTCCCTCCCCTATAGAGTGTAAGCTCTCATCCTAACCCACAGCTCTATGCTCCTCACTCACTGGGGGAAATTTACTAAGCTCCCGATTTTGACCGAGATGCCGTTTTTTCATCAAAGTGTCATCTCGGTAATTTACTAAACACTAATCACGGCAGAGATGAGGGCATTCGTAATTTTTTGCAAGTCCAAGTAAAAAATTACGAATGAATACACCATCGGTCAAAACGCGGCTGTTTAAGTATGAATCTCGGTCATTTACTAAGAAGTGCAGAGCAAAAAAAAAACAAACACTGCCGTGAAAAATTACAACTCGTAAAAAAGTGCTAAAAAAAAACAGACCTTTTTTTCCCCCCCGTGATTAGATAGGCATGCACGGATCCATGAGATCCGTGCATGTATATCAGTGGGAAGGGGTGGGAAAGTGCTTATTTTTTAAAAAAAAATTGCGTGGGGTCCCCCCTCCTAAGCATAACCAGCCTCGGGCTCTTTGAGCCGATCCTGGTTGCAAAAATATGGGGGAAAAAATGACAGGGGTTCCCCCATATTTAAGCAACCAGCATCGGGCTCTGCGCCTGGTCCTGGTCCCAAAAATACGGGGGACAAAAAGAGTAGGGGTCCCCCGTATTTTTAAAACCAGCACCGGGCTCCACTAGCTGGACAGATAATGCCACAGCCGGGGGTCACTTTTATATAGTGCCCTGCGGCCGTGGCATCAAAAATCCAACTAGTCACTCCTGGCCGGGGTACCCTGGGGGAGTGGGGACCCCTTCAATCAAGGGGTCCCCCCCCCCAGCCACCCAAGGGCCAGGGGTGAAGCCCGAGGCTGTCCCCCCCCCCATCCAATGGGCTGCGGATGGGGAGGCTGATAGCCTTTGTTGTAAAAGAAAAGATATTGTTTTTAGTAGCAGTACTACAAGGCCCAGCAAGCCTCCCCCGCATGCTGGTACTTGGAGAACCACAAGTACCAGCATGCGACGGAAAAACGGGCCCGCTGGTACCTGTAGTACTACTACTAAAAAAATACCCAAAAAAAGACAAGACACACACACCGTGAAAGTATAATTTTATTACATACATACACACATACATACATACATACCTTATGTTCCCACGCAGGTCGGTCCTCTTCTCCAGTAGAATCCAAGGGGTACCTGTTGAAGAAATTATACTCACGAGATCCAGGGGTCCAGGCTCCTCGGGAAATCCAGGGGTAATCCACGTACTTGAAAAAAATAACAAAACGGTGTCCCGACCACGAACTGAAAGGGGACCCATGTTTGCACATGGGTCACCTTTCCACGAATGCCAGAAACCCACTTTGACTTCTGTCTAAGTGGGTTTCTTCAGCCAATCAGGGAGCGCCACGTTGTAGCACTCTCCTGATCAGCTGTGTGCTCCTGTCCTCACTGACAGGCAGCACACGGCAGTGTTACAATGTAGCGCCTATGCGCTACATTGTAACCAATGATGGGAACTTTCTGCCCTGCGGTTGACCTAAAGTGACGTCACCGCTGAGCAAGAAAGTTCCCAGCATTGGTTACAATGGAGCGCATAGGCGCTACATTGTAACACTGCCGTGTGCTGCCTGTCACTCAGTACAGGAGCACACAGCCGATCAGGAGGGTGCTACAACGTGGCACTCCCTGATTGGCTGTAGAAACCCACTTAGACATCAGTCAGAGTGGGTTTCTGGCAGTCGGGAAAAGGGGATCCATGTGCAAACATGGGTCCCCTTTTAGTGCGTGGCTCGGCTCTGCGTTTTGTTTTGTTTTTCAAGTACGTGGATTACACCTGGATTCCCCGAGGACCCTGGACCCCTGGATCTCGTGAGTATAATTTCTTCAACAGGTACCCCTTGGATTCTACTGGAGAAGAGGACCGACCTGCGTGGGAACATAAGGTAAGTATGTATGTATGTGTGTATGTATGTAATAAAATTATACTTTCACGGTGTGTGTGTCTTGTGTTTTTTTGGGTATTTTTTTAGTAGTAGTACTACAGGTACCAGCGGGCCCGTTTTTCCGCCGCATGCTGGTACTTGTGGTTCTCCAAGTACCAGCATGCGGGGGAGGCTTGCTGGGCCTTGTAGTACTGCTACTAAAAACAATATCTTTTCTTTTACAACAAAGGCTATCAGCCTCCCCATCCGCAGCCCATTGGATGGGGGGGGACAGCCTCGGGCTTCACCCCTGGCCCTTGGGTGGCTGTGGGGGGGGACCCCTTGATTGAAGGGGTCCCCACTCCCCCAGGGTACCCCGGCCAGGGGTGACTAGTTGGATTTTTGATGCCACGGCCGCAGGGCACTATATAAAAGTGACCCCCGGCTGTGGCATTATCTGTCCAGCTAGTGGAGCCCGGTGCTGGTTTTAAAAATACGGGGGACCCCTACTCTTTTTGTCCCCCGTATTTTTGGGACCAGGACCAGGCGCAGAGCCCGATGCTGGTTGCTTAAATATGGGGGAACCCCTGTCATTTTTTTCCACATATTTTTGCAACCAGGATCGGCTCAAAGAGCCCGAGGCTGGTTATGCTTAGGAGGGGGGACCCCACGCATTTTTTTTTATTATTTTACAGTGTTTAATTAAAAAAAATAATAATAATAAACCCCAGCACGGATCACACAGATCCGGCCGAGATTGATTGTAAAAAAAGTCGGCAGTGTTTTGCTAATCACTGCCGTAAAAATAGAAAAAAAACCACGAATGACATCGACATCGGAACAAAAGAAAAACCCGAATACGACAGCTTATTAAATTAGTCGTAATCAATTCAAAAAGTTGCAGTTTTACACTTTCGATGTCATTCGTGATTGAACTTTGACCTGAAACGGGAAAATACGAATCTTAGTAAATTTACCCCACTGTCTCTCCTCTGTGTCACCCCTGTCTGTCTGTCCCTCCCCTATAGAGTGTAATCTCTCATCCTAACCCACCGCTCTATACTCCTCACTCACTGTCTCTCCTCTGTGTCACCCCTGTCTGTCCCTCCCCTATAGAGTGTAATCTCATCCTAACCCACCGCTCTATGCTCCTCACTCACTGTCTGTCCTCTGTGTCACCCCTGTCTGTCTGTCCCTCCCCTATAGAGTGTAAGCTCTCATACTAACCCACCGCTCTATGCTCCTCACTCACTGTCTCTCCTCTGTGTCACCCCTGTCTGTCTGTCCCTCCCCTATAGAGTGTAAGCTCTCATCCTAACCCACCGCTCTATGCTCCTCACTCACTGTCTCTCCTCTGTGTCACCCCTGTCTGTCTGTCCCTCCCCTATAGAGTGTAAGCTCTCATCCTAACCCACCGCTCTATGCTCCTCACTCACTGTCTCTCCTCTGTGTCACCCCTGTCTGTCTGTCCCTCCTCTATAGAGTGTAAGCTCTCATCCTTACCCACCGCTCTATGCTCCTCACTCACTGTCTCTCCTCTGTGTCACCCCTGTCTGTCTGTCCCTCCCCAATAGAGTGTAATCTCATCCTAACCCACCGCTCTATGCTCCTCACTCACTGTCTGTCCTCTGTGTCACCCCTGTCTGTCTGTCCCTCCTCTATAGAGTATAAGCTCTCATCTTTACCCACCGCTCTATGCTCCTCACTCACTGTCTCTCCTCTGTGTCACCCCTCTCTGTCAGTCTCTCCCCTATAGAGTGTAATCTCATCCTAACCCACCGCTCTATGCTCCTCACTCACTGTCTCTCCTGTGTCACCCCTGTCTGTCTGTCCCTCCCCTATAGAGTGTAATCTCATCCTAACCCACCGCTCTATGCTCCGCACTCACTGTCTCTCCTCTCTGTGTCACCCCTGTCTGTCTGTCCCTCCCCTATAGAGTGTAATCTCATCCTAACCCACCGCTCTATGCTCCTCACTCACTGTCTCTCCTCTGTGTCACCCCTGTCTGTCTGTCCCTCCCCTATAGAGTGTAAGCTCTCATCCTAACCCGCCGCTCTATGCTCCTCACTCACTGTCTCTCCTCTGTTTCACCCCTGTCTGTCTGTCTGTCTACCCCTCCCCTATAGAGTGTAATCTCTCATCCTAACCCACCACTCTATGCTCCTCACTCACTGTCTCTCCTCTGTGTCACTCCTGTCTGTCTGTCCCTCCCCTATAGAGTGTAATCTCTCATCCTAACCCACCGCTCTATGCTCCTCACTCACTGTCTCTCCTCTGTGTCACTCCTGTCTGTCTGTCCCTCCCCTATAGAGTGTAATCTCTCATCCTAACCCACCACTCTATGCTCCTCACTCACTGTCTCTCCTCTATGTCACTCCTGTCTGTCTGCCCCTCCCCTATAGAGTGTAATCTAATCCTAACCCACCACTCTATGCTCCTCACTTACTGTCTCTCCTCTGTGTCACCCCTGTCTGTCTGTCCCTCCCCTATAGAGTGTAATCTCTCATCCTAACCCACCACTCTATGCTCCTCACTCACTGTCTCTCCTCTGTGTCACCCCTGTCTGTCTGTCCCTCCCCTATAGAGTGTAATCTCTCATCCTAACCCACCGCTCTATGCTCCTCACTCACTGTCTCTCCTCTGTGTCACCCCTGTCTGTCTGTCCCTCCCCTATAGAGTGTAATCTCATCCTAACCCAGCGCTCTATGCTCCTCACTCACTGTCTCTCCTCTGTGTGACCGGTATCCGGACTCCAGGTCGACACCAAAAAGGTCGACACACCTTAGGTCGACGCCAATTGGTCGACACACCTTAGGCCGACATGGACAAAAGGTTGACATGGACAAAAGGTCGACAGGAACAAGGTCGACATGGAAAAAGGTCGACATGAGTTTTTTATGTTTTTTTCTTTCTTTTTTTTTAACCTTTTTATACTTAACGATCCACGTGGACTACGATTGGAACGATAATCTGTACCGAGCGAAGCGGAACGGAGTGAAGGCACCATGCCCGAAGCTCGCGAGCCATGCGAGGTGATGCGGTGCACTAGTTGGGGTTCCCGGTCACTCTACGAAGAAAACGACACCAAAAAAACATAAAAAACTCATGTCGACCTTTTTCCATGTCGACCTTGTTCCTGTCGACCTTTTGTCCATGTCGACCTAAGGTGTGTCGACCAATTGGCGTCGACCTAAGGTGTGTCGACCTTTTTGTTGTCGACCCTCAGTCCCAGACCTGTGTCACCCCTGTCTGTCTGTCCCTCCCCTATAGAGTGTAATCTCTCATCCTAACCCACCGCTCTATGCTCCTCACTCACTGTCTCTCCTCTGTGTCACCCCTGTCTATCCCTGCTCTATAGAGTGTAATCTCTCATCCTAACCCACCGCTGTATGCTCCTCACTCACTGTCTCTCCTCTGTGTCACCCCTGTCTGTCTGCCTCTCCCCTATAGAGTGTAAGCTCTCATCCTAACCCACCGCTCTATGCTCCTCACTCACTGTCTCTCCTCTGTGTCACCCCTGTCTGTCTGCCTCTCCCCTATAGAGTGTAAGCTCTCATCCTAACCCACCGCTCTATGCTCCTCACTCACTGTCTCTCCTCTGTGTCACCCTGTCTGTCTGTCCCTCCCCTATAGAGTGTAAACTCTCATCCTAACCCACCGCTCTATGCTCCTCACTCACTGTCTCTCCTCTGTGTCACCCCTGTCTGTCTGTCCCTCCCCTATAGAGTGTAATCTCTCATCCTAACCCACCGCTCTATGCTCCTCACTCACTGTCTCTCCTCTGTGTCACCCCTGTCTGTCTGTCTCTCCCCTATAGAGTGTAATCTCTCATCCTAACCCACCGCTCTATGCTCCTCACTCACTGTCTCTCCTCTGTGTCACCCCTGTCTGTCTGTCCCTCCCCTATAGAGTGTAAGCTCTCATCCTATCCCACCGCTCTATGCTCCTCACTCACTGTCTCTCCTCTGTGTCACCCCTGTCTGTCTGTCTCTCCCCTATAGAGTGTAATCTCTCATCCTAACCCACCGCTCTATGCTCCTCACTCACTGTCTCTCCTCTGTGTCACCCCTGTCTGTCTGTCTCTCCCCTATAGAGTGTAATCTCTCATCCTAACCCACCGCTCTATGATCCTCACTCACTGTCTCTCCTCTGTGTCACCCCTGTCTGTCTGTCTCTCCCCTATAGAGTGTAATCTCTCATCCTAACCCACCGCTCTATGCTCCTCACTCACTGTCTCTCCTCTGTGTCATCCCTGTCTGTCTGTCCCTCCCCTATAGAGTGTAATCTCTCATCCTAACCCACCGCTCTATGCTCCTCACTCACTGTCTCTCCTCTGTGTTACCCCCATCTGTCTGTCTCTCCCCTATAGAGTGTAATCTCATCCTAACCCACCGCTCTATGCTCCTCACTCACTGTCTCTCCTCTGTGTCACCCCTGTCTGTCCCTCCCCTATAGAGTGTAATCTCTCATCCTATCCCACCACTCTATGCTCCTCACTCACTGTCTCTCCTCTGTGTCACCCCTGTCTGTCTACCCCTCCCCTATAGAGTGTAAGCTCTCATCCTAACCCACCGCTCTATGCTCCTCACTCACTGTCTTTCCTCTGTGTCACCCCTGTCTGTCTACCCCTCCCCTATAGAGTGTAAGCTCTCATCCTAACCCACCGCTCTATGCTCCTCACTCACTGTCTTTCCTCTATGTCACCCCTGTCTGTCTGTCCCTCCTATATAGAGTGTTAGCTCTCATCCTAACCCACCGCTCTATGCTCCTCACTCACTGTCTCTCCTCTGTGTCACCCCTGTCTGTCTGCCCCTCCTCTATAGAGTGTAAGATCTCATCCTAACCCACCGCTCTATGCTCCTCACTCACTGTCTCTCCTCTGTGTCACCCCTGTCTGTCTCCCCCCCTATAGAGTGTAAGCTCTCATCCTAACCCACCGCTCTATGCTCCTCAGTCACTGTCTCTCCTCTGTGTCACCCCTGTCTGTCTGCCCCTCCCCTATAGAGTGTAATCTCATCCTAACCCACCGCTCTATGCTCCTCACTCACTGTCTCTCCCCTCTATGTCACCCCTGTCTGTCTGTCTCTCCCCTATAGAGTGTAATCTCATCCTAACCCACCGCTCTATGCTCCTCACTCACTGTCTCTCCTCTGTGTCACCCCTGTCTGTCCCTCCCCTATAGAGTGTAATCTCATCCTAACCCACCGCTCTATGCTCCTCACTCACTGTCTCTCCTCTGTGTCACCCCTGTCTGTCTGCCCCTCCCCTATAGAGTGTAATCTGTCATCCTAACCTACCGCTCTATGCTCCTCACTCACTGTCTCTCCTCTGTGTCACCTGTCTGTCCCTCCCCTATATAGTGTAAGCGCTCATCCTAACCCACCGCTCTATGCTCCTCACTCACTGTCTCTCCTCTGTCACCCCTGTCTGTCTGTCCCTCCCCTATAGAGTGTAATCTCTCATCCTAGCCCACCGCTCTATACTCCTCACTCACTGTCTCTCCTCTGTGTCACCCCTGTCTGTCTGCCCCTCCCCTATAGAGTGTAAGCGCTCATCCTAACCCGCCGCTCTATGCTCCTCACTCACTGTCTCTCCTCTGTGTCACCCCTGTCTGTCTACCCCTCCCCTATAGAGTGTAATCTCATCCTAACCCACCGCTCTACGCTCCTCACTCACTGTCTCTCCTCTGTGTCACCCCTGTCTGTCTGTCCCTCCCCTATAGAGTGTAATCTCTCATCCTATCCTACCACTCTATGCTCCTCACTCACTGTCTCTCCTCTGTGTCACTCCTGTCTGTCCCTCCCCTATAGAGTGTAATCTCTCATCCTAACCCACCGCTCTACGCTCCTCACTCACTGTCTCTCCTCTGTGTCACCTCTGTATGTCTGTCCCTCCCCTATAGAGTGTAAGCTCTCTCATCCTAACCCACCACTCTATGCTCCTCACTCACTGTCTCTCCTCTGTGTCACCCCTGTCTGTCCCTCCCCTATAGAGTGTAATCTCTCATCCTAACCCACCGCTCTATGCTCCTCACTCACTGTTTCTCCTCTGTGTCACCCCTGTCTGTCTGTCCCTCCCCTATAGAGTGTAATCTCTCATACTAACCCACCGCTCTATGCTCCTCACTCACTGTCTCTCCTCTGTGTCACTCCTGTCTGTCTGTCCCTCCCCTATAGAGTGTAAGCGCTCATCCTAACCCGCCACTCCCGTTTACACTGTAAACTCTCACAAGCAGGACCCTCTCCCCTCATGTGCCTTTCCTTCCCGCCCTTTGCGTATGCCACCCTGCTGCTTGAGTATTATACCGCTGATGCAATTTTCTTTCGCGACCTGCAGACTCACTAACAGCAAGTCCAAGAAGTACTCCGACATCTAAGTAGTCATCAACTCTTCTGCACACTTGAAAAATGCGTCTTTGAGGTCCTCTCCATTGCTTTCCTAGGATATATTATTTCCGGCTCCAGTCTTTGTATGGACTCTGAGAAGGTTAAAGCTATCCTGACTTGGAATGAACTATCATCCCTCAAGTCAACTCAACGTTTTCTGGGGTTCACAAATTATTACCGGAAATTAATTTGCGGCTTCTCCACCTTGGTAGCTCCCATCTCTGCCCTTACCTGTGAAGATGCCAACCCCAGTTCCTGGTCTCCTGAAGCTAAACAAGCTTTCCAGTTATTGAAAGAAGTGTTTACTTCTGCTCTGGTGCTTCAACAACCTGACATCACTCGTCCATTCTTCTTGGAAGCAGATGCCTCCTCAGCGGGAGTAGGAGCAGTTCTTTACCAGTGCTTTTCAGACGAGAAACACCATCCGTGTGCCTGTTTTCCTCATAAATTGCTCCTGCAGAGAAGAACTATCCCATTGGAGAGAAAGAGTTACTTGCAATAAAATTAGCCTTCGAAGAATGGCGTTATCTGTTAGAAGGAGCTCGATTCCCAATTAACGTCTACACGGATCATCGGAATCTCTTGTTTCTAAAGAATCTACAATGTTGCTCTCATCAAGCACAATAGTATCTATTCTTCTCCTGTTTCAATTTCAAACTCACCTACCGGCCTGGATCCCAAAATGGGAAAGCGGATGCTCTCTCTCTCTCTCTCTCTCTCTCAAGAGGAGGCTCTGTCTACTGAAGATCATTGTCCAATTCTTTTTTTTTTTTATAATATATTTATTAAGAAAATGCAAACAGTACAAAGGAAATGAATGACACAAAGACACAGGCACAGACATGGCAGCAAGGCAAATAAGATCCATACAGGGAAGTAGGATCAACCGACATAAGTCGGGTAGAACACAGTTACAATGAGTAAAGGCATAAATTGAATGTTATCGGCCCAATGGAAAAAAAAAAGTCAGAAAGCTCATAATATGAACACAAACATAACTAAAGTCCCTAGTCGAGATGTTTTAAAAAGGAGCTCTACCATCCTCCAGAACAGCTAGATTACACCAAGTAGTAACATGTACATGTGTTTTATACCATCCTCCAGAACAGCTAGATTACACCAAGTAGTAAAATGTACATGTGTTTTATACCATCCTCCAGAACACCCAGATTACACCAAGTAGTAAAATGTACATGTGTGTTATACCATCCTCCAGAACAGCCAGATTACACCAAGTAGTAAGATGTACATGTGTGTTATACCATCCTCCAGAACACCCAGATTACACCAAGTAGTAAAATGTACATGTGTTTTATACCATCCTCCAGAACACCCAGATTACACCAAGTAGTAACATGTACATGTGTTTTATACCATCCTCCAGAACAGCTAGATTACACCAAGTAGTAACATGTACATGTGTTTTACACCATCCTCCAGAACAGCTAGATTACACCAAGTAGTAAGATGTACATGTGTTTTATACCATCCTCCAGAACAGCTAGATTACACCAAGTAGTAAAATGTAAATGTGTTTTATACCATCCTCCAGAACACCCAGATTACACCAAGTAGTAAAATGTACATGTGTGTTATACCATCCTCCAGAACAGCCAGATTACACCAAGTAGTAAGATGTACATGTGTGTTATACCATCCTCCAGAACACCCAGATTACACCAAGTAGTAAAATGTACATGTGTTTTATACCATCCTCCAGAACACCCAGATTACACCAAGTAGTAAGATGTACGTGTGTTTTATACCATCCTCCAGAACACCCAGATTACACCAAGTAGTAAGATGTACATGTGTGTTATACCATCCTCCAGAACAGCCAGATTACACCAAGTAGTAAGATGTACATGTGTGTTATACCATCCTCCAGAACAGCCAGATTACACCAAGTAGTAAAATGTACATGTGTGTTATACCATCCTCCAGAACACCCAGATTACACCAAGTAGTAAAATGTACATGTGTTTTATACCATCCTCCAGAACACCAAGATTACACCAAGTAGTAAGATGTACATGTGTTTTATACCATCCTCCAGAACAGCCAGATTACACCAAGTAGTAAAATGTACATGTGTGTTATACCATCCTCCAGAACAGACAGATTACACCAAGTAGTAATATGTACATGTGTTTTATACCATCCTCCAGAACACCCAGATTACACCAAGTAGTAATATGTACATATGTGTTATACCATCCTCCAGAACAGACAGATTACACCAAGTAGTAAAATGTACATGTGTTTTATACCATCCTCCAGAACACCCAGATTACACCAAGTAGTAAAATGTACATGTGTTTCATACTGATAGTGTAGGAGCTTCCGCAGTTTAGTATATATATATATATATTGATTCACGTTTTTCGCATTTATTAAGATATTTACTGTTAATCACAAAATGAGTTGATATGTCCTTAAGAAAAATGTGCAGAGCTGGTCAGAATGTTGTATTTGCTGAATAATCTTGTTTTAAGGCATGACTTGTACAAGACAAATGCAACATTAAATGTATTGGAAATGTATCTAGGACGGACAAAGCAACACCAGATATATCCAAGGCTAATTGAGAAGAATAAAGAAAGAAATCTTTTGAGTTTATGTCCGAAAGACTGATAAACGAAACAATAACCATTTTCAAGGCTGTCCTAGTTGCCACTTCTAACATTGTATAACAATCGATGTATTTTCAAGACATACATGGTGTATTCTGATTGGCTAAATATATTGGCAAGCATAAACCCTTTGTGTTCAAGCTATAAATAATAAAGCCATGACGGCCCCCAAACAGATCAACTATGAACTGCTTAGGTTACACAATGATCCGGTGTCACTTATTCATTCACTGATCTCCAACCGGTTGCTAAGGGAAACAGCATTCTGACTGATGACTGAAGAGAGTTCATAATCAGACCTATTGTTAACATACCCTATCATTTTGGGGATCTCGTCCAGGGATATTCCAGCATCTCCTCCACTGGCAATAAATCCTCTGATCTTTCAGGAACCGCTGATAACAAACAAAACCGGTAAGTGAGATTTACTGTGTAGATTTCTACCTGCTCACTTGAACTCAGCGCTTCTTGTGTAAATCAAGGGGAAGTCCAGTCGAGAAGGTCAGAGAATATCTTAAAGAGCCCAGCGTCAGTCAGAAGAAATTTTTTTTAAGGTACCATACATGTATGTTATATTGTTGAATTGTGTTATATTGTTGAATTATGTTATATTGTTGAATTGTGGGTAAATAATTTCAGATAATTTGTCACAAGTGCACAGGGGGAATTAATCAAGTATGCAGAAAACTTTTAAATTGTGCAAATACTGATGTGTGTTTGTTGAGAAAATAGAGCCGTTTTATAAAGGTGGCGCATGGCCAAGATATGTTCTAATGCTGATAACCAGTTTGAATTGATAAATAACCAAAGAGGTATATGCAAATCTTGTACCTGTGTTGTTGTGTTAAGAAAATACGAAGGGTCTGTAGCACCAAGATTGCTGGCAATTACAGGCACTGAAGTCTCATTTGGTTATGTGGAAAATGATGATGAATTTTATTGTACAAAAGGTTGTCATTTTAAAAAGAGAATTGTTGGAACATTACATTAAGAATGATTGATTTAACATCATAACCTATTGGCCTAGGAACCACATAATTCCAGGTCTAAGACCCATGTGCCGTGCAATCTCAAACAGCTGCCGTGCACGCAGATAACAGATATAGGATTTACTGTCATCTTTGTTTTTGTATCCTTGCACTGTTATATGTACTCTGTCAATATGCTTTTGAAAAGGTGGGGGGGAGCCGGGTTGTCTGCTGAATAATGAAACTAGAGTCTCCTACACGCACTGATAGGTATTTCTAAGCAGTCCCCGAAGTTAGCTGTTACTTTCTGAAGAGAAACAAGCATTAAACTACAACAGGGATACTGATACAAGCAGGAGTCCATATAGGCAGGGGGATAGACCCTTGGAGTAACTTAACAATAATATTAGGGACGCATCTCAGTGATCCAGAAGAAATAATCTATTATGCAGGTCTCACTTGGGGAGCAGTACTAACAAATTCTCCACCAACACAGGGAGGAAGGGGCAACACTACAACCCCAGTCATTTGTCCACAGACGGATTGAAGAAGCTCTTTTAGAGATTCTTTAACAGGAGATTTTAATTCCCTCAAAAGGAGTTATTAAAATACCACATCAGGATGGGTTCAAACCCGTGGATATTGTTGATAACAGGGAGGGTAATGAATCTCTGAAAGGAATTTCAAAAAGAACAGGCTTCCCGTCACTTGACCTAGATAGAGATTCTTTAAAAGGAGATTTTAAGTCCCTCAAAAGGAGTTATTAAAATACCACATCAGGAGGGGTTCTGCGCACGTTCACCCAGGCATGGGAGCGCGGTCTGAAAAGATGTCAGGGCCCGACAAACCCGTGGATATTGTTGATAACAGGGAGGGTAATAAATCTCGGAAAGGAATCAAAAGAGCAGAAGGGACACTTGACCTAGAGAAATGGGAAAAATTTGCCTCCTGTAACAAGAGTTGGATAATTCATAATAGTAGAGATCAAGCATCCATCTGGATCACTGAAGCACAAGAAAGAGAAAATGAAACAATAAGAAAAGCCAAAGAAAAGAATGCCATACCGAAGGTAACAGTTCACGTTGTCCAGGAACAAAGCAAGTGGAAAATCAGAAACCCAACGCAAGGGGCCACAGGAAGGAACTCAAAAGAAGGAACCAAGCAAGATGACAGAAAGTGTTATTTCTGTAAGAAAAAAGGACATTTCAAGAAGAATTGCAGAAAATACAAGAAATGGTGTGAAAACCAGCAAGAAAAACCTAAAGCATAACTGAGACCTAGTCCAGCAACAGCACCTCCACACTATACCCCACCCCTATACCCAGACATGCATGCACACCCAGGTACCCCTAGTATGAACAGAATGCAAATACCTACAAGCTCACTAAAAGTGAAATTAAAAAGATACGAGCAAGGAAAAGAGTGACGAATAATCAGCCCTATTTTAGAAGGATCTGTGGTTGAAAATCCGAATGATTTACCTGAGCTATGTGTACAGAGTATGCCCCAGTGTCCTGATACTTTATCACAAGAAACCCCAACAAGACCAACCAAAGAAATTGGGCAGCTAAAGTTCCCCTTATGTTTAAATGAGTGATAGACACCTGCAATCAAGTTATGAGTCCAGAAAATAATAGTCCACAATCAGGAACTATAGACGAAAGGGTGCAAATCAGGTGAAGAGGAGAAGCAAGGGGTCAAGACACAGCCTCTACAGCTTTTCATGCCCAGGTGCATAATGTACAGAATAAACTGACATATTTTCCAGAAAGATTGTGTCCGGTATGTCAGTTTTGCGTTCCAGAAGGATATGATCATTGCCTGTTTCTCTGTATCCAGCACAAGTACAGAGAATACGCAACCCAGATAATGCAGCCAGGACGAACGAACCATACATCGTACAGAGCCAACACCACAAACCATGGTATGGCAATGACCTCGCAAATATAGTTGCAGAATCCCCAGATCCTAGATAAAACCCAATAGCAGTTTATGCCTATATGGAAAGAATTCAAACCATATGGACACCGGCATGGGTCGACTACCACCAGTTGTGTGAAGCTATACTAGGACCAGCAACTGCCCAAACAGTAAGCACCATGTTAAAAACAGATGCAGTAGATGATTGCCCAGCCATAACGGACGTTCCGACAGAGAAAAATAGAACAACGTTTGAAAGTGGAAAGATGTACATGACAAGACTTAAGAGATGGTGTCATGCACAGACACTCAGGGCACCAGCAGCCCCAGATTTGAAACAGGAAAAGACTGAGTCCATCAGAACTTACTATGATAAAGTCACTATACAACACACAAGATGATAGAATATGAAGGTGTGCAACTCCTGTGTCGACAACAGTGTACTCAGTCACCACTGGCAGTTCGATAAAAGTGACTTTACCCACAGGAGACCCAAGGGTTTCAAGAGCTGTTTTTATGCACAACCAGATTCCTCTACGTTTACTTACAGATCAAGCCATTGCAACGACTGGATTGGGAGATTAAGCCCTACCCTTGCAAGAAAGCAAAGATGTAACCTGAAATACAAGCTGCTATACAAGACCAACTCTCACAGGAAAAGTAAGACAAAGAGGAACAACAACTCCCAGCATAAACATCATTATGTTAAACATCAGCCTGGGTGGACTTGGACTAAGAAAATGACATGCTAGCAGCAGTGAGAAAGAATATGCAAGTTAAGAAGGACAAAGAAAGACATCTGACAAGTGGTCAGTACTACCTGGCAAGATTAACAGAGATAATGCCATGATTTAAAGCAACAGAAGCTCCGGGATTTAAAGCAAATAATAAGGAACGAGACAGAAAAAAGTTCCAGAAAACAAATGAATGATGCTTCTTCTGCCAATATGAAGTACAAGCTTCTTCAGGTACTCCCCAGTGAACATAATGTCTCCAGAAGGAACAGCAGAAGGTATGATTACAGTCACCTTGCCCACTGGAGAAATACTTCTGTGCCTAATGAATACTGGAGCCAGCACACGCAGAAGACAGCAGAGGGAGATACCACAAGAACTGGTGATATCAGAAATTCTTAAAGGGACAAGAGATGAAAGAAATACAGTCACCAATACCAGCCCAGTTCTTGACCTTGGAGTACATGTCCAGTGACTTTGCTGAAGCACAATGTACTAAACCTTATCTAAGGAGAATACAGTACACACCAGCAGAAGTTTAACTTTCCAGCAACTTATCAAAGGAAAGAACAAAAAAAAAAAAAAAAAAAAAAAAAGCCATTTAGAAGCAAGTTAAAACAGAAGTTCAGTATTGGCTCATTCCCGCAGTACCAGTTGTAGAAGAAAGGAAGCAATACTACTGGACCAGAATAGCCCTGTGGAGGGGCTATATCACCAAGTGATTTATCTACAAAACACACAGCTAAATACAGGATGTGAATGAACTGCTGATTGCCACCACTACTAAAAGAAGCACCAAGAAGGGGCAGTGTCCTTAGTGAAGTTTCTGGAAGAACAAGACTGCAGAGCCTCAGAAGGAGAAATTGCAGCTAGTCAAGCAAGAGTTAATCTTCCTAGGACACTCAAGGTACCAGACATCTAACAAAAGTGAAAAGGAAAAGATTCAGACTGCAAGCTAAGATGCCAACTAGTGTCAAGCAAGTCAGATGATCATTCCTGGGCCTAGTAGGATACTACAGAACACGGATACCTCTAGCAAGCATTGTATGACAACACTGAAAGGGAGGAGGGTCCGCATCCTACATACAGCAACAGATGAATTAGGCTATTGAACAGTTGGAAACAGCAGTTGCCTCATCTCAAGCCCTAGAACTACCTGACTATTAAAGAAGGAGGCCATACATAGAAGTCCTTATGCAAAATCATGGACTGAGGTGAAGACCAGTGGCCTACAACTTAAGCAAGCTTGACAGCGGTAATCAAAGAGCACCTACCGGCATCAGAGCAGTGATAGCAGCAACAGCCCTAGAAGAGTATAAGAGCACAGACACAGTGATGAATCAGAAGTCCTAGAAGAGGACAAGAGCACAGGCATAGTGCTGAATCATGAACTTATCATCCAGGGTCCACATGCAGGTACAGAGAAGCTTCAACAAGCAAGAACCAAACACCTGTCAGTGGCAAGGCTGACCATGTATGAAGTAGCACTGCCAAAATGCGACAAGTAACCATCAGAAGATGTATTACCCTCAACGCAGCAACCCTTTTCCAACATTGATCAATAAAGGTGTTGAATCTCAAGATTCAAAAGGAGGGACAATTACCCCAAGGCAGGAGCCACTAGTCCATCAGATTTCTCAGAGGCAATGGCATTAATTCTGCAGAAATGGAGACCACACTTTACAGACACCCAGTTAGTTGGTTATTGCAGAGAATGGATTCCATCGGCCTCATTACTGATGCAGCCCCTATATGAATTAATAAAAAAAGGAGGCGTCAGCAGAAAACAGGGACACCATTGAAGAAGCAGTAAGACAACTAAAGCAAACCATAATCACAGCCCCAGCATTGGGATTGCCTGATTACAAAAAAGCCTTTTAACCTATTCTGCCATGAAAACAGAGGGCATTCTTTAGGGGTGCTCACCCAGAAATACGGACCAAAACAAAGACCAGTGGCATACTATTCAGCCCAGCTGGATCCGATTATCAGAGGAGCACCATCCTGTGTCCGAGCAGTGGCAGCAGCAGCAATAATGAAGGAAAAGGTGACAGACATCATTGTGTTTGATCATCCACTGTGTATACAAGTACCTCACGCTGTAACAGAAATATTAAGTCAAGAAAATAGCAAGCATCTTTCTGCAGCCAGACTTACCAAATATGAAGTGATTGCCTAGCCTTCATGGAATTAGAGACTTTACCTCTTCCTAATGTCTAAGATACACCATTGGACAATCCAGACATGAACCTGTTCGTCGATGGATCAAGATATTATGATAATGGATCCCCAAAGACAGGATATGCAGTAACAACTGAAACTGAAGTCATAGACTCTGGAGCTTTGCTACCAAGTATGTCAGCACAAGAAGCAGAACTCATAGCAATGACCAAAGCCTGCATACATGCTGAAAACATGACAGCTAACATCTAGTCCCAGGATTACGCTGTTATATGGAAAAGTAGGGACTTCAAAAGTGCAAACGGAAAACCCATCAAACATGCCAGTTTGATTATGGAACTCTTCAGAGTATTGGAACTACCTAAAAGAATTGGAATAATCAAGGTACAAGCACATACTAAGAGCCAAACCATGGAAGCTAAAGGAAATGCATTTGCAGATGCAGAAGCCAAGAGAATTGCCTTACAATCAAAAGAACCTGAGCAAGTCTTTGTAGCTCAAGATGTGAAGCAAATGCCCAGTGAACAGGAGCTGATCAAAATTCAACAACAAGCATCACAAGGAGAAAAGGAGAAATGGAGACGATTGGGGGCAGAAGAAGATGAACATGGACTTTGGAAGTCAAGAGAATTGAAGTACTGTCTACCAGCAGCTCTATTTCCACCTATATTACAAGTAGCTCATGGACAAGTACACCATTCAAAGGAAGCCACGGTGAATAGAGTACAAGAGCATTAGATAGCTCCAGGCTTCAATAAAGCTGCAACAAACTTTGTAGCAGGATGCTGGATCTGTGGAATCAGCAATCCAGGAAAAAGAACCAAGACACCTCTAGGAACTATACCCAAAGCCTCTTACCCATTTGAAAGACTACAAATTGACTATATACAGTGGCGACGAAGCAGTCCATATGAATATGTACTAGTAGCAACGGACATGTTTAGTCACTGGGCCGAAGCCTGGCCAGTAAGCAAAAACCACTGCAAAGAAACTGATAGCAGAAGTAGTATGTAGATTTGGGATACCTGAGGTTATAGAATCAGATAGAGGTACACATTTCACAAGAGAAGTCATGCAGCATATAATGAAAGATTTGGGGGTACAGCAGGCCTTCCATGTGCCTTACCAGCCCCAGGCGAGTGGGAGGGGGAACATCTGAACTTTGACCTTAAGCTAAAACTACAGAAAATGACAGAAACCAAAAGAACTTGTCCAGAATGCCTACCTATAGTCTTGTTTAATATTAGGACCACACCCATGAAACCTAGTAAACTGACTCCATATGAAATATTGTTTGGGTCAGCTCTAAGAACAGGTTGTTATTATCCACAACAATTACAACATAATCATGATGATTTTTACAGGTTATGTACAGGAGGTCTGTAAAACATTGACTAACCTCCATGGCCGAGTGTTTTCTTCCATTCCAGACCCAGAAGGATCAGCTACGCATAAGCTAAATCCAGGAGATTGGGTCTATTTAAAGAGACATGTGAGAAAGACCTTTGAACCAAGATATGATGGTCCATATCAAGTGCTGCTAACCATGTCTACCTTAAATTAAGATGAAAGGTCGTGATACTTGACTACGTGCATCCCACTTGAAGAAGTTGACAGTGACTCTCCAGCCAGAAGAATGAAGTTGCTTATCCTTTGATTGTTGTTAGGGGTAATCCCCAAGGTTTGGACTATAAGTCCAGGGGACTGGTTTACTGAAAGAGAATGTTTCAGGCCTAGATAGTGTAGGTAGAATAGGGAGAAAAAGTGGAATCAAAAAGAGGGGAAATGATAGTGTAGGAGCTTCCGCAGTTTAGTATATATATATATATATTGATTCACGTTTTTCGCATTTATTAAGATATTTACTGTTAATCACAAAATGAGTTGATATGTCCTTAAGAAAAATGTGCAGAGCTGGTCAGAATGTTGTATTTGCTGAATAATCTTGTTTTAAGGCATGACTTGTACAAGACAAATGCAACATTAAATGTATTGGAAATGTATCTAGGACGGACAAAGCAACACCAGATATATCCAAGGCTAATTGAGAAGAATAAAGAAAGAAATCTTTTGAGTTTATGTCCGAAAGACTGATAAACGAAACAATAACCATTTTCAAGGCTGTCCTAGTTGCCACTTCTAACATTGTATAACAATCGATGTATTTTCAAGACATACATGGTGTATTCTGATTGGCTAAATATATTGGCAAGCATAAACCCTTTGTGTTCAAGCTATAAATAATAAAGCCATGACGGCCCCCAAACAGATCAACTATGAACTGCTTAGGTTACACAATGATCCGGTGTCACTTATTCATTCACTGATCTCCAACCGGTTGCTAAGGGAAACAGCATTCTGACTGATGACTGAAGAGAGTTCATAATCAGACCTATTGTTAACATACCCTATCAATACCATGCTCCAGAACACCCAGATTACACCAAGTAGTAATATGTACATGTGTGTTATACCATCCTCCAGAACAGCCAGATTACACCAAGTAGTAAAATGTACATGTGTTTTATACCATCCTCCAGAACAGCTAGATTACACCAAGTAGTAACATGTACATGTGTTTTACACCATCCTCCAGAACAGCTAGATTACACCAAGTAGTAACATGTACATGTGTTTTATACCATCCTCCAGAACAGCTAGATTACACCAAGTAGTAAAATGTACATGTGTTTTATACCATCCTCCAGAACACCCAGATTACACCAAGTAGTAATATGTACATGTGTGTTATACCATCCTCCAGAACAGCCAGATTACACCAAGTAGTAAAATGTACATGTGTTTTATACCATCCTCCAGAACAGCTAGATTACACCAAGTAGTAACATGTACATGTGTTTTACACCATCCTCCAGAACACCCAGATTACACCAAGTAGTAAAATGTACATGTGTTTTATACCATCCTCCAGAACACCCAGATTACACCAAGTAGTAAGATGTACATGTGTTTTATACCATCCTCCAGAACACCCAGATTACACCAAGTAGTAAGATGTACATGTGTGTTATACCATCCTCCAGAACAGCCAGATTACACCAAGTAGTAAGATGTACATGTGTGTTATACCATCCTCCTGAACAGCCAGATTACACCAAGTAGTAAAATGTACATGTGTGTTATACCATCCTCCAGAACACCCAGATTACACCAAGTAGTAAAATGTACATGTGTTTTATACCATCCTCCAGAACACCCAGATTACACCAAGTAGTAAGATGTACATGTGTTTTATACCATCCTCCAGAACACCCAGATTACACCAAGTAGTAAGATGTACATGTGTTTTATACCATCCTCCAGAACAGCCAGATTACACCAAGTAGTAAAATGTACATGTGTGTTATACCATCCTCCAGAACAGCCAGATTACACCAAGTAGTAATATGTACATGTGTTTTATACCATCCTCCAGAACACCCAGATTACACCAAGTAGTAATATGTACATATGTGTTATACCATCCTCCAGAACAGCCAGATTACACCAAGTAGTAAAATGTACATGTGTGTTATACCATCCTCCAGAACAGCCAGATTACACCAAGTAGTAATATGTACATGTGTTTTATACCATCCTCCAGAACACCCAGATTACACCAAGTAGTAAGATGTACATGTGTTTCATACCATGCTCCAGAACACCCAGATTACACCAAGTAGTAATATGTACATGTTGTCACGATCCGGGTATCTGGACGCCATTACTTACCCTTCAGATGCCTCCTAAGGCTGGCTCAGCGTTCCAGGACCGGATCCCGCTGTTCCTGAGTTTCCACATGCAGAATGTCAGAGTGGTGATTTCATCAGCCGCGGCCTCCGCTGTGCCCGCGTGGTTAAATGTGCGCTTGTCAGTCTGGCGTCTCCTGTCTCCTGTGGCCGGCGTCGCCATTACTGTTTCAATTCTCACATGGATTACAAACCAAACTTCCCTCCAAGTGTCTGCATGGGCGCAGCCATCTTGGATTTTGTCATCTGATTATTTCCACCAATCTGCTGTCTGTATTGTTGATTTGCATAATTGCCTAGCCAACCCCTTCCTTGCTGCAGGTATAAGTATGCTGTGCCTGAGCAAGGAAGGCGTCAGTGCTTTGGTTGTCTAACCTAGTTCCAGTTTGTCTCTCTCCTGTGGTTGTCTTCCAGGTTCCAGCTCCTGTCTCCAGACTTCTGCTATAGAGACCCGCACCAGCATTCCATCTGCGGTGTAGCCTGACTCTCCGATCCATTCTGGACTCACCTGTTTCCAGCTACAACAATCACCTGCTTCCAGCCCAGCTTCCAGCAGTGTACAGCTTCTCTTAAAGGGCCGGTGTCCTTTCTGCAGTTTACCACTCTCCACCGGTATTATTATTTCACCGCTCTCAAACAATCACCTGCTTCCAGCCCAGCTTCCAGCAGTGTATAGCTTCTCTTAAAGGGCCGGTGTCCTTTTCTGCAGTTTACCACTCTCCACCGGTATTATTATTTCACCGCTCTCAAACTCCAAACTTCATTATTATTTCATCGCTCTCAAGTTCGTTTATTATTTAACTGGTTCCAGCCAGTATCCACTCCGTACCAACAACAGTCTGGTTACAGCCAGTATCCACAGCAGCCGTTTTACCTTCAGCAGCCCAGCCTTTCCTGGAACATCAGCTGGTACGATCCTGGGTTCTCTCCATTGCTACAGTCAGGCCTGGTAAGGACTTTCCAACTAGAAGATTATAAGAACTGTCTCACACTACCAGTGCCTGTGGCCCTTGCCACCCTGTAGTACCCAGGAATTGTATTTATCCTCTGTTGACTTTTATGTTTCCTTTTACTGCTGCTGTGTTACGGAGTTTGTCATAATAAACATCATTGACTTTTATCCTGGTTGTCGTGGTCACGCCTTCGGGCAGTTATTCTACATGTTACTTACATGTCTAGGGGTCTGATACAACCTCCCAGGTTCCGTTACATCTCAGCCCCTACAACTGAGGCTGCCTCCCGTCAGCTCAGGCCCTCAGTTGTGACAGTAAGCACTGACCTAATGAATCCAGCCGGAGACCAGGATCAAGCGGCCAGGCCGATGCAAGAACTGGCAGCCCGACTTGAACATCAGGAGGCTGCACAGGGCCACATCATCCGCTGTCTCCAGGATCTCTCTACACGGCTGGATGGGATTCAAACGACCCTCCGTGGACCTGGCACGTCCGGTGCGTCCACTACAGTAACACCAGCTGTAACCCCACCCACCTTACCCATTTCCAGTCCACATCTTCATCTTCCAACGCCAGCAAAATTTGATGGATCTCCAAGGTTCTGCAGGGGATTTCTCAATCAATGTGAAATCCACTTTGAGCTTCTACCTGGCAATTTCTTCAGTGACCGTACCAAAATTGCCTATATCATCTCCCTTCTCAGTGGCTCAGCCCTTGACTGGGCATCACCTTTATGGGAGAAGTCTGATCCCCTGCTATCCTCCTATACTGACTTTATAGCTACATTCAGGCGCATCTTCGACGAGCCAGGCCGGATAACATCTGCTTCATCTGAGATTCTCCGTTTACGCCAGGGAACACGTACTGTGGGACAGTATCTTATACAGTTTAAAATCCTGGCATCCGAACTGGCATGGAACGACGAGGCCCTGTATGCTGCATTCTGGCATGGCTTATCAGAACGCATCAAGGATGAGTTAGCTACCAGAGACTTGCCCTCTAAGTTGGATGAGCTAATTTCTCTTTGCACGAAGGTTGATCTACGTTTCAGAGAGAGAGCAACCGAGCGAGGAAGATCATCTACTCCTAAATCTTCTGCTCCTCCTCCTCGTCAACCATCTCCATCCAAGGATGAGCCTATGCAAATTAGTCGTTCCCGTCTATCTCCCGCTGAGCGCCGAAGACGTCTCTCTGAGTCTCTCTGTCTCTACTGTGCAGCTCCGTCGCACACTATCAATGCCTGTCCCAAATGTCCGGGAAACTCCAGATCCTAGCTCGCCAAGGAGAGGGCCGGCTAGGAGTAATGATCTCCTCTCCATCTCCTCATGACTGTAACCTCCCAGTGTCGCTCCAAATTGCTCAACGTTACAGGAACGTCATTGCCCTCCTGGATTCCGGAGCAGCTGGGAATTTCATAACCGAAGCTTATGTTAAACGGTGGTCCCTACCCACCGAGAGACTGTCCTCGTCCATCTCTTTGACTGCCGTGGATGGCAGCAAGATTTTTGACGCAGTCATTTCCTTAAGGACTCTTCCAGTTCGTCTGAGAGTGGGAGTTCTTCATTCTGAGTATATTTATTTTTTAGTGATTCCAAGAGCCACACATCCAGTGGTTTTAGGCCTACCATGGCTCCGTCTCCACAACCCATCAATTGACTGGACGACTACGCAAATACTGGCATGGGGTCCCTCCTGTGCTGAGACTTGTTTAGCCAAAGTTCTTCCTGTTTGTTCTTCCTTCCCCAGGTCATCTGATGTTCCGCCTCCTCCATATCAAGACTTCACGGACGTGTTCAGTAAAGCCTCTGCTGATATCCTTCCTCCTCATAGAGAATGGGACTGCCCAATCGACCTCATTCCAGGGAAGGTTCCACCGCGAGGCCGAACTTATCCGTTGTCTCTGCCTGAGACACACTCCATGGAAGAGTACATCAAAGAGAACCTGGCGAAGGGTTTCATCCGACCATCTTCTTCTCCAGCCGGCGCAGGCTTCTTCTTCGTTAAGAAGAAAGACGGTGGTCTGCGTCCGTGCATCGACTACAGAGGTCTGAACGACATTACCGTCAAGAACCGATACCCTTTACCCCTGATTACCGAGCTCTTTGATAGAGTTAGTGGTGCAACTATTTTCACAAAGCTGGACTTGAGGGGTGCCTACAATCTCATCCGAATCCGTGAGGGTGACGAGTGGAAGACCACCTTTAACACCCGTGACGGACATTATGAGTACCTCGTCATGCCCTTCGGATTGAGCAACGCTCCAGCAGTCTTCCAGCACTTCGTGAATGAGATTTTCAGGGACATCTTGTACCGCCATGTCGTGGTTTATCTAGACGACATCCTCATCTTTGCTAATAATCTCGAAGATCATCGTTTCTGGGTAAAAGAGGTTCTTTCCCGTCTCCGTGTCAATCACCTCTATTGTAAATTGGAGAAGTGTGTGTTTGAAGTTAAAACCATTCCGTTTCTAGGTTACATTGTGTCCGGTTCCGGACTAGAGATGGATCCTGAGAAACTCCAAGCAATCCAGAATTGGCCTATACCCTTAAGCCTCAAAGGGGTCCAGAGGTTCTTAGGGTTCGCCAATTATTATAGAAAATTTATAGGAGACTTTTCCACCATCGTGGCGCCTATCACTGCATTAACCAAGAAAGGTGCTAATCCGTCCAAGTGGTCCGAGGAAGCTACACAGGCCTTTCACCTTCTGAAGCAACGGTTCATCTCTGCACCAGTTCTGAAACAGCCCGACACCGACTCTCCTTTTATCTTAGAGGTAGATGCCTCCTCCGTTGGAGTAGGAGCAGTGTTATCCCAGAGGGCCAAAGATGGACATCTACATCCTTGCAGTTTCTTCTCCCGGAAGTTCTCCCCAGCTGAGCGCAACTATGCCATTGGCGATCAGGAGTTGCTAGCCATCAAGCTCGCTCTGGAGGAGTGGAGATACCTGTTGGAGGGAGCTTCCCACTCAATCACCATACTTACCGACCACAAAAATCTTTTATATCTCAAAGGCGCACAATGTCTGAATCCTCGTCAGGCCAGATGGGCACTTTTCTTCTCTAGGTTTGACTTTAAACTCCAGTTCTGTCCGGGTTCTCAGAATCGTAAGGCCGATGCCCTTTCCCGCTCATGGGAGCAAGAAAATGAGTCCGAGTCTGCAGACAAGCATCCTATTATTAATCCGTTGGCATTCTCCACGGTAGGGATGGACTCTACGCCTCCACCAGGGAAAAGTTTTGTTAAGCCAGTTCTAAGGAAGAAGCTCATGCATTGGGCCCATGCTTCCCGTTTTGCTGGACATACAGGCATTCAGAAAACCCTTGAATTTATTTCTAGGTCCTACTGGTGGCCAACTCTGAAGAAGGACGTTATGGAATTTATTGCCTCCTGCCCAAAGTGTGCCCAACACAAAGTCTCCCGCCAGTCGCCTGCGGGGCAACTGGTTCCATTATCTGTTCCCCGTCGACCTTGGACCCATTTGTCGATGGACTTTGTTTCCGATCTACCTATCTGCAACAAGTTTAATACCATCTGGGTGGTAGTTGACCGGTTCACCAAGATGGCACATTTCATCCCTCTCACCGGTCTTCCGTCAGCTTCCAAGTTGGCTCAAGTGTTTATACAAGAGATCTTCCGACTTCACGGTCTTCCTGAAGAGATCATCTCGGATCGTGGAGTACAATTTGTAGCCAAATTTTGGCGAAGTTTGTGTCAAGCCCTCCAAGTCAAGTTAAAGTTTTCCACGGCTTACCATCCTCAGACCAATGGTCAAACCGAGAGGGTGAATCAGGACTTGGAGGCCTTCCTCCGTATATATGTGTCTTCCTCTCAAGATGACTGGGTTCAACTCCTTCCTTGGGCCGAGTTCAGCCACAACAATCAATACCATTCCTCATCTTCTTCTACACCATTCTTCATTAATTATGGATTCCACCCTAAAGTCCCAGAATTCCAACCGCTTCCCGCAACTTCTGTTCCAGCAGTGGATGTCACCTTGCGTCAGTTTTCAAATAACTGGAGGAACGTCCGCGCAGCCCTGCTTAAAGCCTCATTCAGGTATAAGAAGTTTGCCGATAGGAAGCGTAGAGCGGTTCCTGCTCTCAAGGTGGGTGATCGTGTGTGGCTGTCCACGAAGAATTTGAGGTTGAGAGTTCCCAGCATGAAATTTGCACCTCGCTACATCGGACCCTTCAAGATTGAACAAGTCATCAATCCTGTTGCCTACAGGTTACAGTTACCATCCTTCTTGAAAATACCCAGGACATTTCATGTTTCTTTGTTGAAACCGCTGATCCTGAATCGGTTTCATTCCGCACTTCCTCCAGCTCCCAAAGTTCAGACTCAACGGGGAGTCGAGTACGAGGTGGCCAAGATTTTGGACTCACGTTTCCGTTACGGTCAGTTACAATACCTCATTGACTGGAAGGGCTATGGTCCTGAAGAACGCTCTTGGACCAATGCCTCAGACGTCCATGCTCCTGCCTTGGTCCGAAATTTCCACGCAAAGTTTCCTTTAAAGCCTAAGAAGTGTCCTGGGGCCACTCCTAAAGGGGGGGGGGTGCTGTCACGATCCGGGTATCTGGACGCCATTACTTACCCTTCAGATGCCTCCTAAGGCTGGCTCAGCGTTCCAGGACCGGATCCCGCTGTTCCCGAGTTTCCACATGCAGAATGTCAGAGTGGTGATTTCATCAGCCGCGGCCTCCGCTGTGCCCGCGTGGTTAAATGTGCGCTTGTCAGTCTGGCGTCTCCTGTGGCCGGCGTCGCCATTACTGTTTCAATTCTCACATGGATTACAAACCAAACTTCCCTCCAAGTGTCTGCATGGGCGCAGCCATCTTGGATTTTGTCATCTGATTATTTCCACCAATCTGCTGTCTGTATTGTTGATTTGCATAATTGCCTAGCCAACCCCTTCCTTGCTGCAGGTATAAGTATGCTGTGCCTGAGCAAGGAAGGCGTCAGTGCTTTGGTTGTCTAACCTAGTTCCAGTTTGTCTCTCTCCTGTGGTTGTCTTCCAGGTTCCAGCTCCTGTCTCCAGACTTCTGCTATAGAGACCCGCACCAGCATTCCATCTGCGGTGTAGCCTGACTCTCCGATCCATTCTGGACTCACCTGTTTCCAGCTACAACAATCACCTGCTTCCAGCCCAGCTTCCAGCAGTGTACAGCTTCTCTTAAAGGGCCGGTGTCCTTTCTGCAGTTTACCACTCTCCACCGGTATTATTATTTCACCGCTCTCAAACAATCACCTGCTTCCAGCCCAGCTTCCAGCAGTGTATAGCTTCTCTTAAAGGGCCGGTGTCCTTTTCTGCAGTTTACCACTCCACCGGTATTATTATTTCACCGCTCTCAAACTCCAAACTTCATTATTATTTCATCGCTCTCAAGTTCGTTTATTATTTAACTGGTTCCAGCCAGTATCCACTCCGTACCAACAACAGTCTGGTTCCAGCCAGTATCCACAGCAGCCGTTTTACCTTCAGCAGCCCAGCCTTTCCTGGAACATCAGCTGGTACGATCCTGGGTTCTCTCCATTGCTACAGTCAGGCCTGGAAAGGACTTTCCAACTAGAAGATTATAAGAACTGTCTCACACTACCAGTGCCTGTGGCCCTTGCCACCCTGTAGTACCCAGGAATTGTATTTATCCTCTGTTGACTTTTATGTTTCCTTTTACTGCTGCTGTGTTACGGAGTTTGTCATAATAAACATCATTGACTTTTATCCTGGTTGTCGTGGTCACGCCTTCGGGCAGTTATTCTACATGTTACTTACATGTCTAGGGGTCTGATACAACCTCCCAGGTTCCGTTACATCTCAGCCCCTACAACTGAGGCTGCCTCCCGTCAGCTCAGGCCCTCAGTTGTGACACATGTGTGTTATACCATCCTCCAGAACAGCCAGATTACACCAAGTAGTAAAATGTACATGTGTTTTATACCATCCTCCAGAACACCCAGATTACACCAAGTAGTAACATGTACATGTGTGTTATACCATCCTCCAGAACAGCCAGATTACACCAAGTAGTAAAATGTACATGTGTTTTATACCATCCTCCAGAACACCCAGATTACACCAAGTAGTAACATGTACATGTGTGTTATACCATCCTCCAGAACAGCCAGATTACACCAAGTAGTAACATGTACATGTGTTTTATACCATCCTCCAGAACACCCAGATTACAACAAGTAGTAAGATGTACATGTGTTTTATACCATCCTCCAGAACAGACAGATTACACCAAGTAGTAACATGTACATGTGTTTTATACCATCCTCCAGAACACCCAGATTACACCAAGTAGTAAAATGTACATGTGTTTTATACCATCCTCCAGAACACCCAGATTACACCAAGTAGTAAAATGTACATGTGTGTTATACCATCCTCCAGAACACCCAGATTACACCAAGTAGTAAGATGTACATGTGTTTTATACCATCCTCCAGAACACCCAGATTACACCAAGTAGTAAGATGTACATGTGTTTTATACCATCCTCCAGAACATCCAGATTACACCAAGTAGTAAAATGTACATGTGTTTTATACCATCCTCCAGAACACCCAGATAACACCAAGTAGTAAAATGTACATGTGTGTTATACCATCCTCCAGAACACCCAGATTACACCAAGTAGTAAGATGTACATGTGTTTAATACCATCCTCCAGAACACCCAGATTACACCAAGTAGTAAGATGTACATGTGTTTTATACCATCCTCCAGAACAGCCAGATTACACCAAGTAGTAAAATGTACATGTGTTTTATACCATCCTCCAGAACAGCCAGATTACACCAAGTAGTAAGATGTACATGTGTTTTATACCATCCTCCAGAACACCCAGATTACACCAAGTAGTAAAATGTACATGTGTTTCATACCATCCTCCAGAACACCCAGATTACACCAAGTAGTAACACGTACATGTGTTTTATACCATCCTCCAGAACACCCAGATTACACCAAGTAGTAACACGTACATGTGTTTTATACCATCCTCCAGAACAGCCAGATTACACCAAGTAGTAACATGTACATGTGTGTTATACCATCCTCCAGAACACCCAGATTACACCAAGTAGTAACATGTACATGTGTTTCATACCATCCTCCAGAACAGCCAGATTACACCAAGTAGTAACATGTACATGTGTTTTATACCATCCTCCAGAACAGCCAGATTACACCAAGTAGTAAGATGTACATGTGTGTGTTATACCATCCTCCAGAACAGCCAGATTACACCAAGTAGTAAGATGTACATGTGTTTTATACCATCCTCCAGAACACCCAGATTACACCAAGTAGTAACATGTACATGTGTGTTATACCATCCTCCAGAACACCCAGATTACACCAAGTAGTAACATGTACATGTGTTTTATACCATCCTCCAGAACAGCCTGATTACACCAAGTAGTAAGATGTACATGTGTTTTATACCATCCTCCAGAACACCCAGATTACACCAAGTAGTAAAATGTACATGTGTTTTATACCATCCTCCATAACAGCCAGATTACACCAAGTAGTAACATGTACATGTGTTTTATACCATCCTCCAGAACAGCCAGATTACACCAAGTAGTAACATGTACATGTGTTTTATACCATCCTCCAGAACAACCAGATTACACCAAGTAGTAAAATGTACATGTGTTTTATACCATCCTCCAGAACAGCCAGATTACACCAAGTAGTAAAATGTACATGTGTTTTATACCATCCTCCAGAACACCCAGATTACACCAAGTAGTAAAATGTACATGTGTGTTATACCATCCTCCAGAACAGCCAGATTACACCAAGTAGTAAGATGTACATGTGTTTTATACCATCCTCCAGAACACCCAGATTACACCAAGTAGTAAAATGTACATGTGTTTTATACCATCCTCCAGAACACCCAGATTACACCAAGTAGTAAGATGTACATGTGTTTCATACCATCCTCCAGAACAGCCAGATTACACCAAGTAGTAAGATGTACATGTGTGTGTTATACCATCCTCCAGAACAGCCAGATTACACCAAGTAGTAAGATGTACATGTGTTTTATACCATCCTCCAGAACACCCAGATTACACCAAGTAGTAAGATGTACATGTGTTTTATATCATCCTCCAGAACACCCAGATTACACCAAGTAGTAACATGTACATGTGTGTTATACCATCCTCCAGAACATCCAGATTACACCAAGTAGTAAGATGTACATGTGTTTTATACCATCCTCCAGAACACCCAGATTACACCAAGTAGTAAAATGTACATGTGTTTCATACCATCCTCCAGAACACCCAGATTACACCAAGTAGTAACACGTACATGTGTTTTATACCATCCTCCAGAACAGCCAGATTACACCAAGTAGTAACATGTACATGTGTTTTATACCATCCTCCAGAACAGCCAGATTACACCAAGTAGTAACATGTACATGTGTGTTATACCATCCTCCAGAACACCCAGATTACACCAAGTAGTAACATGTACATGTGTTTCATACCATCCTCCAGAACAGCCAGATTACACCAAGTAGTAACATGTACATGTGTTTTATACCATCCTCCAGAACAGCCAGATTACACCAAGTAGTAAGATGTACATGTGTGTGTTATACCATCCTCCAGAACAGCCAGATTACACCAAGTAGTAAGATGTACATGTGTTTTATACCATCCTCCAGAACACCCAGATTACACCAAGTAGTAACATGTACATGTGTGTTATACCATCCTCCAGAACACCCAGATTACACCAAGTAGTAACATGTACATGTGTTTTATACCATCCTCCAGAACAGCCTGATTACACCACGTAGTAAGATGTACATGTGTTTTATACCATCCTCCAGAACAGCCAGATTACACCAAGTAGTAAAATGTACATGTGTTTTATACCATCCTCCAGAACAGCCTGATTACACCAAGTAGTAAGATGTACATGTGTTTTATACCATCCTCCAGAACAGCCAGATTACACCAAGTAGTAACATGTACATGTGTTTTATACCATCCTCCAGAACAGCCTGATTACACCAAGTAGTAAGATGTACATGTGTTTTATACCATCCTCCAGAACAGCCAGATTACACCAAGTAGTAAAATGTACATGTGTTTTATACCATCCTCCAGAACACCCAGATTACACCAAGTAGTAAAATGTACATGTGTGTTATACCATCCTCCAGAACAGCCAGATTACACCAAGTAGTAAGATGTACATGTGTTTTATACCATCCTCCAGAACACCCAGATTACACCAAGTAGTAAAATGTACATGTGTTTTATACCATCCTCCAGAACACCCAGATTACACCAAGTAGTAAAATGTACATGTGTTTCATACCATCCTCCAGAACAGCCAGATTACACCAAGTAGTAAGATGTACATGTGTGTGTTATACCATCCTCCAGAACAGCCAGATTACACCAAGTAGTAAGATGTACATGTGTTTTATACCATCCTCCAGAACACCCAGATTACACCAAGTAGTAAGATGTACATGTGTTTTATACCATCCTCCAGAACACCCAGATTACACCAAGTAGTAACATGTACATGTGTGTTATACCATCCTCCAGAACATCCAGATTACACCAAGTAGTAAGATGTACATGTGTTTTATACCATCCTCCAGAACACCCAGATTACACCAAGTAGTAAAATGTACATGTGTTTTATACCATCCTCCAGAACAGCCAGATTACACCAAGTAGTAAGATGTACATGTGTGTGTTATACCATCCTCCAGAACAGCCTGATTACACCAAGTAGTAAGATGTACATGTGTTTTATACCATCCTCCAGAACAGCCAGATTACACCAAGTAGTAAAATGTACATGTGTTTTATACCATCCTCCAGAACACCCAGATTACACCAAGTAGTAAAATGTACATGTGTGTTATACCATCCTCCAGAACAGCCAGATTACACCAAGTAGTAAGATGTACATGTGTTTTATACCATCCTCCAGAACACCCAGATTACACCAAGTAGTAAAATGTACATGTGTTTTATACCATCCTCCAGAACACCCAGATTACACCAAGTAGTAAAATGTACATGTGTTTCATACCATCCTCCAGAACAGCCAGATTACACCAAGTAGTAAGATGTACATGTGTGTGTTATACCATCCTCCAGAACAGCCAGATTACACCAAGTAGTAAGATGTACATGTGTTTTATACCATCCTCCAGAACACCCAGATTACACCAAGTAGTAAGATGTACATGTGTTTTATACCATCCTCCAGAACACCCAGATTACACCAAGTAGTAACATGTACATGTGTGTTATACCATCCTCCAGAACATCCAGATTACACCAAGTAGTAAGATGTACATGTGTTTTATACCATCCTCCAGAACACCCAGATTACACCAAGTAGCAAAATGTACATGTGTTTTATACCATCCTCCAGAACAGCCAGATTACACCAAGTAGTAACATGTACATGTGTGTTATACCATCCTCCAGAACAGCCAGATTACACCAAGTAGTAAGATGTACATGTGTGTGTTATACCATCCTCCAGAACAGCCAGATTACACCAAGTAGTAAGATGTACATGTGTTTTATACCATCCTCCAGAACAGCCAGATTACACCAAGTAGTAAGATGTACATGTGTGTGTTATACCATCCTCCAGAACAGCCAGATTACACCAAGTAGTAACATGTACATGTGTGTTATACCATCCTCCAGAACAGCCAGATTACACCAAGTAGTAACATGTACATGTGTTTTATACCATCCTCCAGAACAGCCAGATTACACCAAGTAGTAAATTGTACATGTGTTTTATACCATCCTCCAGAACAGCCAGATTACACCAAGTAGTAAAATGTACATGTGTTTTATACCATCCTCCAGAACACCCAGATTACACCAAGTAGTAAAATGTACATGTGTTTTATACCATCCTCCAGAACACCCAGATTACACCAAGTAGTAAGATGTACATGTATGTTATACCATCCTCCAGAACAGCCAGATTACACCAAGTAGTAATATGTACATGTGTGTTATACCATCCTCCAGAACAGCCAGATTACACCAAGTAGTAAAATGTACATGTGTTTTATACCATCCTCCAGAACAGCCAGATTACACCAAGTAGTAATATGTACATGTGTGTTATACCATCCTCCAGAACACCCAGATTACACCAAGTAGTAAAATGTACATGTGTTTTATACCATCCTCCAGAACACCCAGATTACACCAAGTAGTAAGATGTACATGTATGTTATACCATCCTCCAGAACAGCCAGATTACACCAAGTAGTAAAATGTACATGTGTTTTATACCATCCTCCAGAACAGCCAGATTACACCAAGTAGTAATATGTACATATGTGTTATACCATCCTCCAGAACACCCAGATTACACCAAGTAGTAAGATGTACATGTGTGTGTTATACCATCCTCCAGAACAGCCAGATTACACCAAGTAGTAATATGTACATGTGTTTTATACCATCCTCCAGAACACCCAGATTACACCAAGTAGTAAGATGTACATGTGTTTTTCTCTGACGTCCTAGTGGATGCTGGGAACTCCGTAAGGACCATGGGGAATAGACGGGCCCCGCAGGAGACTGGGCACTCTAAAAGAAAGATTAGGTACTATCTGGTGTGCACTGGCTCCTCCCACTAAGACCCTCCTCCAGACCTCAGTTAGATTTCTGTGCCCGGCCGAGCTGGATGCACACTAGGGGCTCTCCTGAGCTCCTAGAAAGAAAGTTTATTTTAGGTTTTTTATTTTACAGTGAGACCTGCTGGCAACAGGCTCACTGCATCGAGGGACTAAGGGGAGAAGAAGCGAACCTACCTGCTTGCAGCTAGCTTGGGCTTCTTAGGCTACTGGACACCATTAGCTCCAGAGGGATCGACCGCATGGAACTGGCCTTGGTGTTCGTTCCCGGAGCCGCGCCGCCGTCCCCCTTACAGAGCCAGAAGCAAGAAGAGGTCAGGAAAATCGGCGGCAGAAGACTTCGGTCTTCACCAAGGTAGCGCACAGCACTGCAGCTGTGCGCCATTGCTCCTCATGCACACTTCACACTCCGGTCACTGAGGGTGCAGGGCGCTGGGGGGGGGGCGCCCTAAGGGCAATATATGACACCTTGGCTGGCAAATCTACATCATATATAGTCCTAGAGGCTATATAGATGTAAAAATACCCCTGCCAGAGATCCAGTAAAAGCGGGAGAAAGTCAGTTGAAAAAGGGGCGGGGCTTCTCCCTCAGCACACTGGAGCCATTTTCTCTTCACAGTGCAGCTGGAAGACAGCTCCCCAGGCTCTCCCCTGTAGTTTTCAGGCTCAAAGGGTTAAAAAGAGAGGGGGGGGCACTAAATTTAGGCGCAATATTGTATATACAAGCAGCTATTGGGAAAAATTCACTCAATATAGTGTTAATCCCAAAATTATATAGCGCTCTGGTGTGTGCTGGCATACTCTCTCTCTGTCTCCCCAAAGGGCTTTGTGGGGTCCTGTCCTCAGTCAGAGCATTCCCTGTGTGTGTGTGCGGTGTGTCGGTACGGCTGTGTCGACACGTTTGATGAGGAGGCTTATGTGATGGCAGAGCAGATGCCGATAAATGTGATGTCGCCCCCTGTGGGGCCGACACCAGAGTGGATGGATAGGTGGAAGGTATAAACCAACAGTGTCAACTCCTTACATAAAAGGCTGGATGACGTAACAGCTATGGGACAGCCGGCTTCTCAGCCCGCGCCTGCCCAGACGTCTCAAAGGCCATCAGGGGCTCAAAAACGCCCGCTCCCTCAGATGGCAGACACAGATGTCGACACGGAGTCTGACTCCAGTGTCGATGAGATAAGGTTGAGACATATACACAATCCACTAAGAACATCCGTTACATGATCCCGGCAATAAAAAATGTGTTACACATTTCTGACATTAACCCAAGTACCACTAAAAAAGGGTTTTATGTTTGGGGAGAAAAAGCAGGCAGTGTTTTGTTCCCCCATCAAATGAGTGAATGAAGTGTGAAAAAGCGTGGGTTCCCCCGATAAGAAACTGGTAATTTCTAAAAAGTTACTGATGGCGTACCCTTTCCCGCCAGAGGATAAGTTACGCTGGGAGATATCCCCTAGGGTGGATAAGGCGCTCACACGTTTGTCAAAAAAGGTGGCACTGCCGTCTTAGGATACGGCCACTTTGAAGGTACCTGCTGATAAAAAGCAGGAGGCTATCCTGAAGTCTGTATTTACACACTCAGGTACTAGACTGAGACCTGCAGATAGTGCTGCTGCAGCGTGGTCTGTAACCCTGTCAAACAGGGATACTATTTTGCGAACATAAGACGTCGTCTTATATATGAGGGATGCACAGAGGGATATTTTGCCGGCTGGCATCCAGAATTAATGCAATGTCCATTCTGTCAGGAGGGTATTAGAGACCCGACACTGGACAGGTGATGCTGACTTTAAAAGGCACATAGAGCCTTATAAGGGTGAGGAATTGTTTGGGGATGGTCTCTGGGACCTCGTATCCACAGCAACAGCTGGGAAAAAAAATTTTTTTTACCTCAGGTTTCCTCACAGCCTAAGAAAGCACTGTATTATCAGGTACAGTCCTTTCGGCTTCAGAAAAGCAAGCGGGTCAAAGGCGCTTCCTTTCTGCACAGAGACGAGGGAAGAGGGAAAAAGCTGCACCAGTCAGCCAGTTCCCAGAATCAAAATTCTTCCCCCGCTTCCTCTGAGTCCACCGCATGACGCGGGGGCTCCACAGGTGTAGCCAGGTACGGTGGGGTGCCGCCTCAAAAATTTCAGCGATCAGTGGGCTCGCTCACAGGTGGATCCCTGGATCCTTCAAGTAGTATATCAGGGGTACAAGCTGGAATTCGAGGCGTCTCCCCCCCGCCGTTTCCTCAAATCTGCCTTGCCGACAACTCCCTCAGGCAGGGAGGCTGTGCTAGAGGCAATTCACAAGCTGTATTCCCAGCAGGTGATAGTCAAGGTGCCCCTACTTCAACAAGGAAGGGGTTACTATTCCACACTGTTTGTGGTACCAAAACCGGACGGTTCGGTGAGACCCATTTTAAATTTGAAATCCTTGAACACATACATAAAAAAATTCAAGTTCAAGATGGAATCGCTCAGGGCGGTTATTGCAAGCCTGGAGGAGGGGGATTACATGGTATCCCTGGACATCAAGGATGCTTACCTACATGTCCCCATTTACCATCCTCACCAGGAGTACCTCAGATTTGTGGTACAGGATTGCCATTACCAATTCCAAACACTGCCGTTTGGACCGTCCACGGCACCGAGGGTCTGTACCAAGGTAATGGCAGAAATGATGATACTCCTTCGAAAAAAGGGAGTTTTAATTATCCCGTACTTGGACGATCTCCTTATAAAGGCGAGGTCCAAGGAGCAGTTGTTGGTCGGAGTAGCACTATCTCGGGAAGTTCTACAACAGCACGGATGGATTCTATATATTCCAAAGTCACAGCTGGTTCCTACCACACGCCTACTGTTCCTGGGGACGGTTCTGGACACAGAACAGAAAAAAGTGTTTCTCCCGCAGGAGAAAGCCAAGGAGCTGTCATCTCTAGTCAGAGACCTCCTGAAACCAAACAGGTATCGGTGCATCACTGCACACGAGTCCTGGGAAAAATGGTAGCTTCTTACGAAGCAAAATTCCATTCGGCAGGTTCCATGCAAGAACCTTTCAGTGGGACCTCTTGGACAAGTGGTCGGGATCGCATCTTCAGATGCATCGGCTGATAACCCTGTCTCCAAGGACCAGGGTATCTCTACTGTGGTGGCTGCAGAGTGCTCATCTTCAAGAGGGCCGCAGATTCGGCATACAGGACTGGGTCCTGGTAACCACGGATGCCAGCCTTCGAGGCTGGGGGGCAGTCACACAGGGAAGAAATTTCCAAGGACTTTGGTCAAGTCAGGAGTCGTCCCTACACATAAATATTCTGGAACTGAGGGCCATTTACAATGCCCTAAGTCTGGCAAGGCCTCTGCTTCAAAACCAGCCGGTACTGATCCAATCAGACAACATCACGGCAGTCGCCCATGTAAACTGACAGGGCGGCACAAGAAGCAGGATGGCGATGGCAGAAGCCACAAGGATTCTCCGATGGGCGGAAAATCACGTCTTAGCACTGTCAGCAGTGTTCATTCCGGGAGTGAACAACAGGGAAGCAGACTTCCTCAGCAGACACGACCTACACCCGGGAGAGTGGGGACTTCATCCAGAAGTCTTCCAACTGTTGGTAAACCGTTGGGAAAGGCCACAGGTGGACATGATGGCGTCCCGCCTAAACAAAAAACTAGATATTGCGCCAGGTCAAGGGACCCTCAGGCAATAGCTGTGGACGCTCTAGTGACACCGTGGGTGTACCAGTCAGTTTATGTATTCCCTCCTCTGCCTCTCATACCAAAGGTACTGAGAATAATAAGAAAACGAGGAGTAAGAACGATACTCGTGGTTCCGGATGGGCCAAGAAGAGCTTGGTACCCAGAACTTCAAGAAATGATATCAGAGGACCCATGGCCTCTACCGCTCAGACAGGATCTGCTACAGCAGGGGCCCTGTCTGTTCCAAGACTTACCGTGGCTGCGTTTGACGGCATGGCGGTTGAATTCCGGATCCTAAAGGAAAAGGGCATTCCGGAAGAAGTCATTCCTACGCTGATAAAAGCCAGGAAAGAAGTAACCGCAAACCATTATCACCGTATTTGGCGAAAATATGTTGCGTGGTGTGAGGCCAGGAAGGCCCCAACAGAGGAATTTCAGCTGGGTCGTTTTCTGCACTTCCTACAGTCAGGGGTGACTATGGGCCTAAAATTGGGTTCCATTAAGGTCCAGATTTCGTCTCTGTCGATTTTCTTCCAGAAAGAACTGGCTTCACTACCTGAAGTTCAGACTTTTGTTAAGGGAGTGCTGCATATTCAGCCCCCTTTTGTGCCTCCTGTGGCACCTTGGGATCTCAACGTTATGTTGAGTTTCTTAAAATCACATTGGTTTGAGCCACTTAAAACTGTGGATTTAAAATATCTCACGTGGAAAGTGGTCATGTTATTGGCCTTGGCTTCGGCCAGGCGTGTGTCAGAATTGGCGGCTTTGTCATGTAAAAGCCCTTATCTGATTTTCCATACGGATAGGGCAGAATTGAGGACTCGTCCCCAGTTTCTCCCTAAGGTGGTATCAGCTTTTCACTTGAACCAACCTATTGTAGTGCCTGCGGCTACTAGGGACTTGGAAGATTCCAAGTTACTGGACGTAGTCAGGGCCTTAAACATTTATATTTCCAGGACGGCTGGAGTCAGGAAAACTGACTCGCTTTTTATCCTGTAGGCACCCAACAAAATAGGTGCTCCTGCTTCTAAGCAGAATATTGCTCGCTGAATTTGAAGCACAATTCAGCTGGAGCATTCTGCGGCTGGATTGCCGCATCCTAAATCAGTAAAAGCCCATTCCACGAGGAAAGTGGGCTCATCTTGGGCGGCTGCCCGAGGGGTCTCGGCTTTACAATTTTGCCGAGCTGCAACTTGGTCAGGGGCAAACACGTTTGCTAAAATTCTACAAAATTGATACCCTGGCTGAGGAGGACCTTGAGTTCTCTCATTCAGTGCTGCAGAGTCATCCGCACTCTCCCGCCCGTTTGGGAGCTTTGGTATAATCCCCATGGTCCTTACGGAGTTCCCAGCATCCACTAGGACGTCAGAGAAAATAAGATTTTACTCACCGGTAAATCTATTTCTCGTAGTCCGTAGTGGATGCTGGGCGCCCATCCCAAGTGCGGATTGTCTGCAATACTTGTATGTAGTTATTGCCTAACTAAGGGTTATTGTTGAGCCATCTGTTGAGAGGCTCAGTTATATTTCATACTGTTAACTGGGTGTAGTATCACGAGTTATACGGTGTGATTGGTGTGGCTGGTATGAGTCTTACCCGGGATTCAAAATCCTTCCTTATTGTGTCAGCTCTTCCGGGCACAGTATCCTAACTGAGGTCTGGAGGAGGGTCATAGTGGGAGGAGCCAGTGCACACCAGATAGTACCTAATCTTTCTTTTAGAGTGCCCAGTCTCCTGCGGAGCCCGTCTATTCCCCATGGTCCTTACGGAGTTCCCAGCATCCACTACGGACTACGAGAAATAGATTTACCGGTGAGTAAAATCTTATTTATACCATCCTCCAGAACACCCAGATTACACCAAGTAGTAAAATGTACATGTGTTTTATACCATCCTCCAGAACACCCAGATTACACCAAGTAGTAAAATGTACATGTGTTTTATACCATCCTCCAGAACAGCCAGATTACACCAAGTAGTAAAATGTACATGTGTTTTATACCATCCTCCAGAACACCCAGATTACACCAAGTAGTAAAATGTACATGTGTTTTATACCATCCTCCAGAACAGACAGATTACACCAAGTAGTAAGATGTACATGTGTTTTATACCATCCTCCAGAACACCCAGATTACACCAAGTAGTAATATGTACATGTGTTTTATACCATCCTCCAGAACAGCCAGATTACACCAAGTAGTAACATGTACATGTGTATTATACCATCCTCCAGAACACCCAGATTACACCTAGTAGTAACATGTACATGTGTTTTATACCATCCTCCAGAACACCCAGATTACACCAAGTAGTAACATGTACATGTGTTTCATACCATCCTCCAGAACAGCCAGATTACACCAAGTAGTAACATGTACATGTGTTTTATACCATCCTCCAGAACACCCAGATTACACCAAGTAGTAAGATGTACATGTGTTTTATACCATCCTCCAGAACACCCAGATTACACCAAGTAGTAAGATGTACATGTGTGTTATACCATCCTCCAGAACAGCCAGATTACACCAAGTAGTAAGATGTACATGTGTTTCATACCATCCTCCAGAACAGCCAGATTACACCAAGTAGTAACATGTACATGTGTTTTATACCATCCTCCAGAACAGCCAGATTACACCAAGTAGTAAGATGTACATGTGTTTTATACCATCCTCTAGAACAGCCAGATTACACCAAGTAGTAAAATGTACATGTGTGTTATACCATCCTCCAGAACATCCAGATTACACCAAGTAGTAAGATGTACATGTGTTTTATACCATCCTCCAGAACACCCAGATTACACCAAGTAGTAAAATGTACATGTGTTTTATACCATCCTCCAGAACACCCAGATTACACCAAGTAGTAAAATGTACATGTGTTTTATACCATCCTCCAGAACAGCCAGATTACACCAAGTAGTAAAATGTACATGTGTTTTATACCATCCTCCAGAACTCCCAGATTACACCAAGTAGTAAAATGTACATGTGTTTTATACCATCCTCCAGAACACCCAGATTACACCAAGTAGTAAAATGTACATGTGTTTTATACCATCCTCCAGAACAGCCAGATTACACCAAGTAGTAAAATGTACATGTGTTTTATACCATCCTCCAGAACACCCAGATTACACCAAGTAGTAAAATATACATGTGTTTTATACCATCCTCCAGAACACCCAGATTACACCAAGTAGTAAAATGTACATGTGTGTTATACCACCCTCCAGAACAGCCAGATTACACCAAGTAGTAAGGTGTACATGTGTTTTATACCATCCTCCAGAACAGCCAGATTACACCAAGTGGTAATATGTACATGTGTTTTATACCATCCTCCAGAACACCCAGATTACACCAAGTAGTAAGATGTACATGTGTTTTATACCATCCTCCAGAACACCCAGATTACACCAAGTAGTAAGATGTACATGTGTTTTATACCATCCTCCAGAACATCCAGATAACACCAAGTAGTAAAATGTACATGTGTTTTATACCACCCTCCAGAACAGCCAGATTACACCAAGTAGTAAGATGTACATGTGTTTTATACCATCCTCCAGAACAGCCAGATTACACCAAGTAGTAATATGTACATGTGTTTTATACCATCCTACAGAACACCCAGATTACACCAAGTAGTAAGATGTACATGTGTTTTATACCATCCTCCAGAACATCCAGATAACACCAAGTAGTAAAATGTACATGTGTGTTATACCATCCTCCAGAACAGCCAGATTACACCAAGTAGTAAAATGTACATGTGTTTTATACCATCCTCCAGAACACCCAGATTACACCAAGTAGTAACATGTACATGTGTTTTATACCATCCTCCAGAACAGCCAGATTACACCAAGTAGTAACATGTACATGTGTTTTATACCATCGTCCAGAACACCCAGATTACACCAAGTAGTAAGATGTACATGTGTTTTATACCATCCTCCAGAACACCCAGATTACACCAAGTAGTAACACGTACATGTGTTTTATACCATCCTCCAGAACACCCAGATTACACCAAGTAGTAATATGTACATGTGTGTTATACCATCCTCCAGAACACCCAGATTACACCAAGTAGTAAAATGTACATGTGTTTTATACCATCCTCCAGAACACCCAGATTACACCAAGTAGTAACATGTACATGTGTTTTATACCATCTTCCAGAACAGCCAGATTACACCAAGTAGTAAGATGTACATGTGTTTTATACCATTCTCCAGAACAGCCAGATTACACCAAGTAGTAAGATGTACATGTGTTTTATACCATCCTCCAGAACACCCAGATTACACCAAGTAGTAACATGTACATGTGTGTTATACCATCCTCCAGAACAGCCAGATTACACCAAGTAGTAACATGTACATGTGTGTTATACCATCCTCCAGAACACCCAGATTACACCAAGTAGTAACATGTACATGTGTGTTATACCATCCTCCAGAACACCCAGATTACACCAAGTAGTAACATGTACATGTGTGTTATACCATCCTCCAGAACAGCCAGATTACACCAAGTAGTAAGATGTACATGTGTTTTATACCATCCTCCAGAACAGCCAGATTACACCAAGTAG
Source organism: Pseudophryne corroboree (assembly GCF_028390025.1). Lineage (NCBI taxonomy): Eukaryota > Metazoa > Chordata > Amphibia > Anura > Myobatrachidae > Pseudophryne > Pseudophryne corroboree. The sequence continues at coordinate 1,555,830 of NC_086447.1, read as the reverse complement.
TAACATGTACATGTGTTTTATACCATCCTCCAGAACAGCCAGATTACACCAAGTAGTAACATGTACATGTATGTTATACCATCCTTCAGAACACCCATATTACACCAAGTAGTAAAATGTACATGTGTGTTATACCATCCTCCAGAACATCCAGATTACACCAAGTAGTAAGATGTACATGTGTTTTATACCATCCTCCAGAACAGCCAGATTACACCAAGTAGTAAAATGTACATGTGTTTTATACCATCCTCCAGAACAGCCAGATTACACCAAGTAGTAACATGTACATGTGTTTTATACCATCCCCCAGAACAGCCAGATTACACCAAGTAGTAAGATGTACATGTGTGTTATACCATCCTTCAGAACACCCAGATTACACCAAGTAGTAACATGTACATGTGTTTTATACCATCCTCCAGAACAGCCAGATTACACCAAGTAGTAACATGTACATGTGTTTTATACCATCCTCCAGGACACCCAGATTACACCAAGTAGTAAGATTTACATGTGTTTTATACCATCCTCCAGAACAGCCAGATTACACCAAGTAGTAAGATGTACATGTGTTTTATAACATCCTCCAGAACACCCATATTACACCAAGTAGTAAGATGTACATGTGTGTTATACCATCCTCCAGAACATCCAGATTACACCAAGTAGTAAGATGTACATGTGTTTTATACCATCCTCCAGAACAGCCAGATTACACCAAGTAGTAAAATGTACATGTATGTTATACCATCCTCCAGAACACCCAGATGACACCAAGTAGTAACATGTACATGTGTTTTATACCATCCTCCAGAACATCCAGATTACACCAAGTAGTAACATGTACATGTGTTTTATACCATCCTCCAGAACAGCCAGATTACACCAAGTAGTAACATGTACATGTGTTTTATACCATCCTCCAGAACAGCCAGATTACACCAAGTAGTAAGATGTACATGTGTTTTATACCATCCTCCAGAACATCCAGATTACACCAAGTAGTAAGATGTACATGTGTTTTATACCATCCTCCAGAACAGCCAGATTACACCAAGTAGTAAGATGTACATGTGTTTTATACCATCCTCCAGAACAGCCAGATTACACCAAGTAGTAAGACGTACATGTGTTTTATACCATCCTCCAGAACAGCCAGATTACATTAAGTAGTAACATATACATGTGTTTTATACCATCCTCCAGAACAGCCAGATTACACCAAGTAGTAACATGTACATGTGTTTTATACCATCCTCCAGAACAGCCAGATTACACCAAGTAATAACATGTACATGTATGTTATACCATCCTCCAGAACATCCAGATTACACCAAGTAGTAACATGTACATGTGTTTTATACCATGCTCCAGAACAGCCAGATTACACCAAGTAGTAAAATGTACATGTGTTTTATACCATCCTCCAGAACAGCCAGATTACACCAAGTAGTAACATGTACATGTGTTTTATACCATCCTCCAGAACACCCAGATTACACCAAGTAGTAAAATGTACATGTGTGTTATACCATCCTCCAGAACACCCAGATTACACCAAGTAGTAACATGTACATGTGTTTTATACCATCCTCCAGAACAGCCAGATTACACCAAGTAGTAACATGTACATGTGTTTTATACCATCCTCCAGAACACCCAGATTACACCAAGTAGTAAGATGTACATGTGTTTTATACCATCCTCCAGAACACCCAGATTACACCAAGTAGTAACATGTACATGTGTTTTATACCATCCTCCAGAACAGCCAGATTACACCAAGTAGTAAAATGGACACGTGTTTTATACCATCCTCCAGAACAGCCAGATTACACCAAGTAGTAAAATGTACATGTGTTTTATACCATCCTCCAGAACAGCCAGATTACACCAAGTAGTAACATGTACATGTGTTTTATACCATCCTCCAGAACAGCCAGATTACACCAAGTAGTAAACTGTACATGTGTTTCATACCATCCTCCAGAACAGCCAGATTACACCAAGTAGTAACATGTACATGTGTTTTATACCATCCTCCAGAACACCCAGATTACACCAAGTAGTAAAATGTACATGTGTTTTATACCATCCTCCAGAACAGCCAGATTACACCAAGTAGTAAAATGTACATGTGTGTTATACCATCCTCCAGAACAGCCAGATTACACCAAGTAGTAAACTGTACATGTGTTTCATACCATCCTCCAGAACACCCAGATTACACCAAGTAGTAAGATGTACATGTGTTTTATACCATCCTCCAGAACAGCCAGATTACACCAAGTAGTAAACTGTACATGTGTTTCATACCATCCTCCAGAACACCCAGATTACACCAAGTAGTAACATGTACATGTATGTTATACCATCCTCCAGAACACCCAGATTACACAAAATGTACATGTATGTTATACCATCCTCCAGAACACCCAGATTACACCAAGTAGTAAGATGTACATGTGTTTTATACCATCCTCCAGAACATCCAGATTACACCAAGTAGTAACATGTACATGTGTTTTATACCATCCTCCAGAACATCCAGATTACACCAAGTAGTAACATGTACATGTGTTTTATACCATCCTCCAGAACAGCCAGATTACACCAAGTAGTAAGATGTACATGTGTTTTATACCATCCTCCAGAACATCCAGATTACACCAAGTAGTAAGATGTACATGTGTTTTATACCATCCTCCAGAACAGCCAGATTACACCAAGTAGTAAGATGTACATGTGTTTTATACCATCCTCCAGAACAGCCAGATTACACCAAGTAGTAAGACGTACATGTGTTTTATACCATCCTCCAGAACAGCCAGATTACATTAAGTAGTAACATATACATGTGTTTTATACCATCCTCCAGAACAGCCAGATTACACCAAGTAGTAACATGTACATGTGTTTTATACCATCCTCCAGAACAGCCAGATTACACCAAGTAATAACATGTACATGTATGTTATACCATCCTCCAGAACATCCAGATTACACCAAGTAGTAACATGTACATGTGTTTTATACCATGCTCCAGAACAGCCAGATTACACCAAGTAGTAAAATGTACATGTGTTTTATACCATCCTCCTGAACAGCCAGATTACACCAAGTAGTAACATGTACATGTGTTTTATACCATCCTCCAGAACACCCAGATTACACCAAGTAGTAACATGTACATGTGTGTTATACCATCCTCCAGAACACCCAGATTACACCAAGTAGTAACATGTACATGTGTTTTATACCATCCTCCAGAACAGCCAGATTACACCAAGTAGTAACATGTACATGTGTTTTATACCATCCTCCAGAACACCCAGATTACACCAAGTAGTAAGATGTACATGTGTTTTATACCATCCTCCAGAACACCCAGATTACACCAAGTAGTAACATGTACATGTGTTTTATACCATCCTCCAGAACAGCCAGATTACACCAAGTAGTAAAATGGACACGTGTTTTATACCATCCTCCAGAACAGCCAGATTACACCAAGTAGTAAAATGTACATGTGTTTTATACCATCCTCCAGAACAGCCAGATTACACCAAGTAGTAACATGTACATGTGTTTTATACCATCCTCCAGAACAACCAGATTACACCAAGTAGTAAACTGTACATGTGTTTCATACCATCCTCCAGAACAGCCAGATTACACCAAGTAGTAACATGTACATGTGTTTTATACCATCCTCCAGAACACCCAGATTACACCAAGTAGTAAAATGTACATGTGTTTTATACCATCCTCCAGAACAGCCAGATTACACCAAGTAGTAAAATGTACATGTGTGTTATACCATCCTCCAGAACAGCCAGATTACACCAAGTAGTAAACTGTACATGTGTTTCATACCATCCTCCAGAACACCCAGATTACACCAAGTAGTAAGATGTACATGTGTTTTATACCATCCTCCAGAACAGCCAGATTACACCAAGTAGTAAACTGTACATGTGTTTCATACCATCCTCCAGAACACCCAGATTACACCAAGTAGTAACATGTACATGTATGTTATACCATCCTCCAGAACACCCAGATTACACAAAATGTACATGTATGTTATACCATCCTCCAGAACACCCAGATTACACCAAGTAGTAAGATGTACATGTGTTTTATACCATCCTCCAGAACAGCCAGATTACACCAAGTAGTAACATGTACATGTGTTTTATACCATCCTCCAGAACAGCTAGATTACACCAAGTAGTAAAATGTACATGTGTTTTATACCATCCTCCAGAACAGCCAGATTACACCAAGTAGTAACATGTACATGTCTGTTATACCATCCTCCAGAACAGCCAGATTACACCAAGTAGTAAACTGTACATGTGTTTCATACCATCCTCCAGAACACCCAGATTACACCAAGTAGTAAGATGTACATGTGTTTTATACCATCCTCCAGAACAGCCATATTACATTAAGTAGTAACATGTACATGTGTTTTATACCATCCTCCAGAACAGCCAGATTACACCAAGTAGTAAACTGTACATGTGTTTCATACCATCCTCCAGAACAGCCAGATTACACCAAGTAGTAACATGTACATGTGTTTTATACCATCCTCCAGAACAGCCAGATTACACCAAGTAGTAAAATGTACATGTGTTTTATACCATCCTCCAGAACAGCCAGATTACACCAAGTAGTAACATGTACATGTGTGTTATACCATCCTCCAGAACAGCCAGATTACACCAAGTAGTAAACTGTACATGTGTTTCATATCATCCTCCAGAACACCCAGATTACACCAAGTAGTAAAATGTACATGTGTTTTATACCATCCTCCAGAACAGCCAGATTACACCAAGTAGTAACATGTACATGTGTTTTATACCATTCTCCAGAACAGCCAGATTACACCAAGTAGTAAACTGTACATGTATGTTATACCATCCTCCAGAACACCCAGATTACACCAAGTAGTAAAATGTACATGTATGTTATACCATCCTCCAGAACACCCAGATTACACCAAGTAGTAAAATGTACATGTATGTTATACCATCCTCCAGAACACCCAGATTACACCAAGTAGTAAAATGTACATGTGTCTTACACCATCCTCCAGAACAGCAAGATTACACCAAGTAGTAACATGTACATGTGTTTTATACCATCCCCCAGAACAGCCAGATTACACCAAGTAGTAAAATGTACATGTGTTTTATACCATCCTCCAGAACAGCCAGATTACACCAAGTAGTAAAATGTACATGTGTGTTATACCATCCTCCAGAACACCCAGATTACACCAAGTAGTAAAATGTACATGTGTGTTATACCATCCTCCAGAACAGCCAGATTACACCAAGTAGTAACATGTACATGTGTTTTATACCATCCTCCAGAACACCCAGATTACACCAAGTAGTAATATGTACATGTGTTTTATACCATCCTCCAGAACAGCCAGATTACACCAAGTAGTAACATGTACATGTGTTTTATACCATCCTCCAGAACACCCAGATTACACCAAGTAGTAAAATGTACATGTGTGTTATACCATCCTCCAGAACAGCCAGATTACACCAAGTAGTAACATGTACATATGTTTTATACCATCCTCCAGAACAGCCAGATTACACCAAGTAGTAACAGGTACATGTGTTTTATACCATCCCCCGAACAGCCAGATTACACCAAGTAGTAAGATGTACATGTGTTTTATACCATCCTCCAGAACAGCCAGATTACACCAAGTAGTAACATGTACATGTGTTTTATACCATCCTCCAGAACACCCAGATTACACCAAGTAGTAACATGTACATGTGTTTTATACCATCCTCCAGAACACCCAGATTACACCAAGTAGTAAGATGTACATGTGTTTTATACCATCCTCCAGAACAGCCAGATTACACCAAGTAGTAAGACGTACATGTGTGTTATACCATCCTCCAGAACAGCCAGATTACACCAAGTAGTAACACGTACATGTGTTTTATACCATCCTCCAGAACAGCCAGATTACACCAAGTAGTAACATGTACATGTGTTTTATACCATCCTCCAGAACAGCCAGATTACACCAAGTAGTAAAATGTACATGTGTGTTATACCATCCTCCAGAACAGCCAGATTACACCAAGTAGTAAAACGTACATGTGTTTTATACCATCCTCCAGAACAGCCAGTTTACACCAAGTAGTAACATGTACATGTGTTTTATACCATCCTCCAGAACAGCCAGATTACACCAAGTAGTAAAATGTACATGTGTTCCATACACAGGCAATAGTAGGACGTAATATAGCCCCTAAAGCCGTGTATATGGATTTGAGCGTAGCGTCAATTTTGCGATCAGCCGGTTCTTTTAACGCGGTAGATCCTGGGACAGGTAAAACCACCTTCTTTGAGAGTCTGGACACAGATGCGTCAACTATTGGTAAATTTTCCCATTTTTATCTATCCTCGGAGAAAGGGAAAGCAACCAGAACACTTCTAGGGATCTGAAATTTTTTATCTGGGTTCTCCCAGGCTTTCTCAAAAATAGCATTTATTTAGACTCAGGTAAGGTTAGCAAGGATATCTTATTGTCAGTGAAGTAAGCCTCCTCAACCTGCTCAGGTGTTGTGTCAGCAATATTCAACGCATGTCTAATGGCCTCTATCATCAACTGCACCCCTTTTGCAAGAGATGCTGCCCCCCTGAGCACATCCCCATCACTGTCTGCCGTGTCAGAGTCGATATCCGTGTCATCCTGCATTATTAGGGCAAGAGCACGTTTTTGGGAGCGTACGTCAGGGGACCCGGAGGCAACAGAACCGGACCAAACAGCCATAGAGTTCTGTAAAACCTGAGTTGCAGATTCATTCTGTGCAACCCTAGTAGAAATCTGAGAAAAGAGGTTTTAAGAGAGGCTAACCATTCAGGGTCCCTTGCAGGGATCTGCGCTAAAACAGTGCAATCCTGATTACATGGAATGGGATCCTCCTGAGAGGACATATCCTCTGCAGCATATGACACAGAGTCCCTGGACATAGCTAAATGGAGACCACAGACACTCCACCCCCCCCCCCCACACACACACACACACACACACACACACACACGGGAGGACAGACAGAGCTTCCCCCCAAGAATGGCAAGAGACACAGAGATTGGAGCCAACCCACACACAGCGCTTCTTGGATAAAGAACAGTCACTGCCCAGCGCTGACTGTGCACCTTAATAGGTTACACAGTCTATACACAGCCTCCCGCCCTTCTACAACCCCCTGGTACTGCTATAAGATAGCCGGAGGTGATGAGGAAGGACACCTCTGCCTTTTAGCGTCTCTGCAGGCAGGAAAATGGCGCTGAACGCTGCTGGGTCCACTCTGAGGAGAAGCTCCGCCCCATTTAATGGCGCTGCTTCCCGCTCTCTGTTTGAATTATACTGGCCTGAGGTATGTGCTGACAGTGATCCAGGGTCCCTGACAGGCTTGCCGACCAGTGTAGGGTGTAGTCGCTGGCTCAGGGCGCCCCTCACAGCGCCGCACCATGTACCGCTGAGGCCCGGAGCGCAGTCCGTACTGCGCTCCATACCCTGGTGGAGCGCTGTACTAACTGTCTTCACACCGGCCCCCACTTGCTAGGGGGTCGGTGACTAACTCGCCACAAGTCTTCTGGCTCTGTAAGGGGGTTGTGGCGATCAATCAATCCCCTCAGGAGCTCAGTGTCCTGTCAGCAGAGATAGTGGCTCAGACCCCGCAGGGCGGACACTGCTCCCCCCTTTAGTCCCTCGCTGCAGGAAGGCTGTTGCCAGCAGCCTCCTGTAAAATAAAAACTCTAAAAAAACAAACTTTTACTAGGGAAACTCAGTAGAGCTCCCCTAGCTGTGACCGGCTCCTCCGGGCACATTTTCTAAAATGAGTCTGGTAGGAGGGGCATAGAGGGAGGAGCCAGCCCACACTCTCAAACTCTTAAAGTGCCAATGGCTCCTAGTGGACCCGTCTATGCCCCATGGTACTAATGTGGACCCCAGCATCCTCTAGGACGTAAGAGAAATAAGGGTAATTGGGCGATAGTCAGACCGGTTACTGGAGAGGACTTAGGGATAGGAACACTTGAAGTAGTTTTAAAACAGCGCGGAACGATATATTGGGCCAAAGAGAAAATAAAAAATTAGTAGAAATCCCTGCTAGTTGAACGGCACATACATGTAAAACTCTACCTGGAATACAATCCGGACCAGGGACCTTCCTAACATTGGCTCTCATTCCGAGTTGTTCGCTCGCTAGCTGCTTTTAGCAGCAGTGCACACGCTAAGCCGCCGCCTACTGGGAGTGTATCTTCGCTTAGCAAAATTGCGAATAGACACTTCTTAGCAGTTTCTGAGTAGCTCGAGACTTACTCCTACACTGCGATCAGTTCAGTCAGTTTCATTCCTGGTTTGACGTCACAAACACGCCGAGCGTTCGCCCAGACACTCCCCCGTTTCTCCAGCCACTCCCGCGTTTTTCTCTGAAACGCCAGCGTTTTTTCGCACACGCCCAGAAAACGACCAGTTTCCAGCCAGAAACACCCACTTCCTGTCAATCACAGTACGATCACCAGAACGATGAAAAATCCTCGTAATGCCGTGAGTAAAATACCTAACTTTTGTGTAAAATAACTAAGCGCATGCGCTCTGCAAACCTTGCGCATGCGCAGTAAGCGACTAATCGCAATATATCGAAAATCGGCAACGAGCGAACAACTCGGAATGACCCCCATTGTTTTTTCTAAAATGTAGCTTCAGATTGAGATAGATGCAGAGGACTATCTGATAGAGAATCACCAATTTTCATAGCTGGTGACAAGATTGCTTCTTCAAACCTAACATAGATATTATTAAACTCATCTGCAGAAGGATTACTTGACCTATGGGCAGTTGGACCTTTATAATCAGCAGAGTTGGCTGGTGTAAACCACCTTGGTTTAAACCCAAAAAATTTTTTAAACACTGTTTCTCTGACGTCCTAGTGGATGCTGGGAACTCCGTAAGGACCATGGGGAATAGACGGGCTCCGCAGGAGACTGGGCACTCTAAAAGAAAGATTAGGTACTATCTGGTGTGCACTGGCTCCTCCCTCTATGCCCCTCCTCCAGACCTCAGTTAGAATCTGTGCCCGGCCAGAGCTGGATGCTCCTAGTGGGCTCTCCTGAGCTTGCTAGAAAGAAAGTATTTGTTAGGTTTTTCATTTTCAGTGAGATCTGCTGGCAACAGACTCACTGCTACGTGGGACTGAGGGGAGAGAAGCGAACCTACCTGCTTGCAGCTAGCTTGTGCTTCCTAGGCTACTGGACACCATTAGCTCCAGAGGGTTCGAACACAGGGCCTGACCTCGATCGTCCGTTCCCGGCGCCGCGCCGCCGCCCCCCTTGCAGAGCCAGAAGACAGAAGAAGGAGATAAAATCGGCGGCAGAAGACTCCGGTCTTCATTAAGGTAGCGCACAGCACTGCAGCTGTGCGCCATTGCTCCCACTGCACACCACACACTCCGGTCACTGTAGGGTGCAGGGCGCTGGGGGGGGGGGGGCGCCCTGGGCAGCAATAAGAATACCTTTTGGCACATTATGCACATAATACAGTCTGGAAAACTGTATATGTGCAAAAAAAAAAACGCCCTTACGATATACAAAACGCGGGAGAAGCCCGCCGCTGAGGGGGTGGGGCCTTCTTCCTCAGCACACCAGCGCCATTTTCTCTTCACAGCTCCGCTGGAAGAACGCTCCCCAGGCTCTCCCCTGCCGTATCCAGTACAAGTAGGGTAATAAAGAGAGGGGGGGGCACATAAATTTAGGCGCAATTAAGATATAAGCAGCTATTGGGAAAAATCACTCAGTACAGTGTAATCCCTGTGTTATATAGCGCTGTGGTGTGTGCTGGCATACTCTCTCTCTGTCTCCCCAAAGGACTTTGTGGGGTCCTGTCCTCAGTCAGAGCATTCCCTGTGTGTGTGCGGTGTGTCGGTACGGCTGTGTCGACATGTATGATGAGGAGGGTTACGTGGAGGCAGAGCAAGGGCAGATAAGTGTGGTGTCGCCCCCGACGGGGCCGACACCGGATTGGATGGATATGTGGAAGGTCTTAACAGACAGTGTTAACTCCTTACATAAAAGGTTCGATGACGCAGCAGCCTTGGGACAGCCGGGATCTCAGCCCGCGCCTGCCCAGGCGTCTCAGAGGACATCAGGGACTCATAAACGCCGCTAGCTCAGATGGTAGACACAGATGTCGACACGGAGTCTGACTCCAGTGTAGATGAGGATGAGACAAATGCACAGTCTACAAAAGCCATCCGATGCATGATTACTGCAATGAAAGATGTATTGCACATTTCTGATATTAACCCGGTTACTACCAAGAAGGGTATTATGTTTGGGGAGAAAAAGCAGCCTGTGACTTTTCCCCCATCTGATGAATTAAATGAATTGTGTGAGGAAGCGTGGAGTTCCCCCGATAAGAAACTAGTGATTTCTAAGAGGTTACTGATGGCGTACCCTTTCCCGCCAACGGACAGGTTATGTTGGGAAACATCCCCTAGGGTGGACAAGGCGCTCACACGCTTATCAAAAAAGGTGGCACTGCCGTCTCAGGATACGGCCGCCCTAAAGGAGCCTGCGGATAGAAAGCAGGAAGCTATCCTGAAGTCTGTGTATACACACTCTGGTACTCTACTGAGACCTGCTATTGCTTCAGCATGGATGTGTAGTGCTGCAGCAGCATGGACTGATACCCTCTCAGACAACATTGATTCCCTCGACAGGGATACTATTTTGCTAACCATAGAACATATAAAAGACGTAGTCTTATATATGAGGGATGCACAGAGGGACATTTGCCGGCTGGCATCTAGAATTAATGCAATGTCCATTTCTGCCAGGAGAGTATTATGGACTCGGCAGTGGACAGGTGATGCTGATTCTAAAAGACACATGGAGATTTTGCCTTATAAGGGTGAGGAATTGTTTGGGGACGGTCTCTCGGACCTCGTATCCACGGCAACAGCCGGGAAGTCAACTTTTTTACCTCAGGTTCCCTCACAGCCTAAGAAAGCACCGTATTATCATGTACAGTCCTTTCGGCCTCAGAAAGGCAAGCGGATCAGAGGCGCATCCTTTCTGCCCAGAGGCAGGGGTAGAGGGAAAAAGCTGCACCAGACAGCCAGTTCCCAGGAACAAAAATCCTCCCCTGCTTCCACTAAGTCCACCGCATGACGCTGGGGCTCCACAGGCGGAGCCGGGTGCGGTGGGGGCGCGTCTCCGAAACTTCAGCAACCAGTGAGTTCGCTCACAAGTGGATCTCTGGGCTGTACAAATTGTATCTCAGGGATACAAGCTGGAGTTCGAGGCGACTCCCCCTCGCCGTTACCTCAAATCAGCCTTGCCAGCTACTCCCCAGGACAGGGAGGTAGTACTGGCTGCAATTCACAAGCTGTACCTCCAGCAGGTGATAATCAAGGTTCCCCTCCTTCAACAGGGACGGGGTTACTATTCCACAATGTTTGTGGTACCGAAACCAGACGGTTCGGTGAGACCCATTCTGAATTTAAAATCCTTGAACACTTATATAAGGAAGTTCAAGTTTAAAATGGAATCGCTCAGGGCGGTTATTGCAAGCCTGGAAGAGGGGGATTTTATAGTGTCGCTGGACATCAAGGATGCTTACTTGCATGTCCCCGTTTACCCACCTCACCAGGAGTACCTCAGGTTTGTGGTACAGGATTGTCATTACCAATTACAGATGTTGCCGTTCGGTCTATCCACGGCACCGAGAGTATTTACCAAGGTAATGGCCGAAATGATGATACTCCTTCGGAAAAAGGGAGTTATAATTATCCCGTACTTGGACGATCTCCTTATAAAGGCGAGGTCCAAGGAGCAGTTGTTAGTCAGCGTAGCACTCTCTCAGGAAGTGTTGCAACAGCACGGCTGGATTCTGAATATCCCAAAGTCGCAGCTGATTCCTGCGACGCGTCTGCTCTTCCTGGGCATGATTCTGGACACAGAACAGAAAAAGGTGTTTCTCCCGGTGGAGAAGGCCCAGGAATTGTCATCTCTGGTCAGGGACCTCCTGAAACCAAAACAGGTGTCGGTGCATCACTGCACGCGAGTCCTGGGAAAGATGGTGGCTTCTTACGAAGCAATTCCCTTCGGCAGGTTCCATGCCAGAATCTTTCAGTGGGATCTGTTAGACAAATGGTCCGGATCGCATCTTCAGATGCATCGGTTGATCACCCTGTCCCCTAGGGCCAGGGTGTCTCTGCTGTGGTGGCTGCAGAGTGCTCATCTTCTCGAGGGCCGCAGATTCTGCATACAGGACTGGATCCTGGTGACCACGGACGCAAGCCTCCGAGGATGGGGGGCAGTCACTCAGGGAAGGAACTTCCAGGGACAGTGGTCAAGTCAGGAGACTTCACTACACATAAATATACTGGAACTAAGGGCCATTTACAACGCCCTGAGTCAAGCAGAGCCCCTGCTTCAAAACCAAACAGTGCTGATTCAATCAGACAACATCACGGCGGTCGCCCATGTAAACTGCCAGGGCGGCACAAGAAGCAGGATGGCGATGGCAGAAGCCACAAGGATTCTCCGATGGGCGGAAAATCACGTGATAGCACTGTCAGCAGTGTTCATTCCGGGAGTGGACAACTGGGAAGCAGACTTCCTCAGCAGGCACGACCTCCACCCGGGAGAGTGGGGACTTCATCCAGAAGTCTTCACACAGATTGTAAACCGTTGGGAACGGCCACAGGTGGACATGATGGCGTCCCGCCTCAACAAAAAGCTAAAAAAATATTGCGCCAGGTCAAGGGACCCTCAGGCGATAGCTGTGGACGCACTAGTGGCACCGTGGGTGTACCAGTCGGTTTATGTGTTCCCTCCTCTTCCTCTCATTCCCAAGGTACTGAGGATAGTAAGAAAGAGAGGAGTAAGAACTTTACTCATCGTTCCGGATTGGCCAAGAAGAACTTGGTACCCAGAACTACAAGAAATGATCTCAGAGGACCCATGGCCTCTGCCTCTCAGACAGGACCTGTTACAGCAGGGGCCGTGTCTGTTCCAAGACTTACCGCGGCTGCGTTTGACGGCATGGCGGTTGAACGCCGGATCCTAACTGTCACAACTGAGGGCCTGAGCTGACGGAAGGCAGCCTCAGTTGTAGGGGCTGAGATGTACCGGAACCTGGGAGGTTGTATCAGACCCCTGGACATGTAAGTAACATGAAGAGAAACCGCCCGAAGGCGTGACCACGACAACTTGAGTAAAAGTCAATGATATTTATTTATGACAAACTCCATGCATCACAGTAGTAGTAAAAAGTAACATAAAAATCAGCAGAGAAATAATAATACAGTTCCTGGGTACTACAGGGTGGCAGGGGCCACAGAGCTCTGGTGGTATGAGACAGTTCTTATTATCTGCAAGTTGGAAAGTCCTTACCAGGCTCAACTGTAGCAATGAGGAAAGCCCAGGGTCGTACCAGCTGGTGTTCCAGGGAAAGCTGGACTGCTGTAGATAAAATGCTGCTGTGGGTACTGGTTAGAACCAGACAGGTGTTGGCACGGAGTGGATACTGGCTGGAACCAGTTAAATAATAAATAAAGCTTGAGAGCGATGCAATGTAGATGAAATGTAGAATTTGAGAGCGGAGAAATAATAATACCGGTGGAGAGTGGTAAACTGCAGAAAGGACACCGGCCCTTTAAGAGAAGCTGTACACTGCTGGAAGCTGAGCTGGAAGCAGGTGATGTTGTAGCTGGAAACAGGTGAGTCCAGAATGGATCGGAGAGTCAGGCTACACCGCAGATGGAATGCTGGTGCGGGTCTCTATAGCAGAAGTCTGGAGACAGGAGCTGGAACCTGAAAGACATTCACAGAAGAGAGACAAACTGGAACTAGGTTTGACAACCAAAGCACTGACGCCTTCCTTGCTCAGGCACAACCTATTTATACCTGCAGCAAGGAAGGCATTGGCTAGGCAATTATGCAAATTAATAATACTGACAACGGATTGGTAGGAAAGATCAGCTGACAGAATCCAAGATGGCTGCGCCCATGCAGACACTTGGAGGGAAGTTTGGATTGTAATCCATGTGGTCTGGAAAACAGTAATGGCGGCGCCGGCCACCGGAGACAGGAGACGCCAGGCTGACAGATGCACATCCGACCACGCGGACACAGCGGAGGCCGCGGCTGACGTAATCGCCACTCTGAATGCAGAAGCTCAGGGACGGCGGCGGAGGCTGCGGGAGACGCCATGCCAGATGTATAAGGCGTTACTGTGACTGCGTCCAGAGAGACAGGAGAGGATGCGGGAATGTGCACATCAGGATAACAGATGGGATCCGGTCCTGGAGCGCTGAGCCAGCCTTAGGAGGCATCTGATAGGTAAGAAATGGCGTCCAGATACCCGGATCGTGACAGCACCCCCCCCTTTAGGAGTGGCCCCAGGACACTTCTTTGGCTTTTGAGGAAACTTGGAATGGAATCTCCGGACCAAGGCAGGAGCATGGACATCAGAAGCATTGGTCCATGAACGTTGCTCAGGGCCATAACCCGTCCAGTCAATAAGATACTGAAGTTGACCGTAACGGTGACGTGAGTCCAGGATCTTGGCTACTTCATACTCAACGCCTCGTTGAGTTTGGACTTTCGGAGTTGGAGGAAGTGAGGAATGAAACCGATTCAAGATTAGCGGTTTCAACAGAGAAACATGGAATGTCCTGGGTATTTTTAAGAAGGGAGGCAACTGGAGTCTGTAAGCAACAGGATTGATGACTTGATCAATTTTAAAAGGACCGATGTAGCGAGGTGCAAACTTCATACTGGGAACTCTTAACCTCAAATTCTTCGTGGATAACCATACCCGATCACCCACCTTGAGAGCAGGAACTGCTCGACGCTTCTTATCCGCAAACTTCTTGTACCTGAACGATGCCTTGAGCAGAGCTGATCGTACGCTCTTCCAGATATTGGCAAACTGATGCAAGGTGATATCCACTGCGGGAACAGAAGTTGCTGGAAGCGGTTGGAACTCAGGGACTTTAGGGTGGAATCCAAAGTTGGTGAAGAATGGTGTTGAAGAAGATGAAGAATGATACTGGTTGTTATTGTCACGATCCGGGTATCTGGACGCCATTACTTACCCTTCAGATGCCTCCTAAGGCTGGCTCAGCGTTCCAGGACCGGATCCCGCTGTTCCTGAGTTTCCACATGCAGAATGTCAGAGTGGTGATTTCATCAGCCGCGGCCTCCGCTGTGCCCGCGTGGTTAAATGTGCGCTTGTCAGTCTGGCGTCTCCTGTCTCCTGTGGCCGGCGTCGCCATTACTGTTTCAATTCTCACATGGATTACAAACCAAACTTCCCTCCAAGTGTCTGCATGGGCGCAGCCATCTTGGATTTTGTCATCTGATTATTTCCACCAATCTGCTGTCTGTATTGTTGATTTGCATAATTGCCTAGCCAACCCCTTCCTTGCTGCAGGTATAAGTATGCTGTGCCTGAGCAAGGAAGGCGTCAGTGCTTTGGTTGTCTAACCTAGTTCCAGTTTGTCTCTCTCCTGTGGTTGTCTTCCAGGTTCCAGCTCCTGTCTCCAGACTTCTGCTATAGAGACCCGCACCAGCATTCCATCTGCGGTGTAGCCTTACTCTCCGATCCATTCTGGACTCACCTGTTTCCAGCTACAACAATCACCTGCTTCCAGCCCAGCTTCCAGCAGTGTACAGCTTCTCTTAAAGGGCCGGTGTCCTTTCTGCAGTTTACCACTCTCCACCGGTATTATTATTTCACCGCTCTCAAACAATCACCTGCTTCCAGCCCAGCTTCCAGCAGTGTATAGCTTCTCTTAAAGGGCCGGAGTCCTTTTCTGCAGTTTACCACTCTCCACCGGTATTATTATTTCACCGCTCTCAAACAATCACCTGCTTCCAGCCCAGCTTCCAGCAGTGTATAGCTTCTCTTAAAGGGCCGGAGTCCTTTTCTGCAGTTTACCACTCTCCACCGGTATTATTATTTCACCGCTCTCAAACTCCAAACTTCATTATTATTTCATCGCTCTCAAGTTCGTTTATTATTTAACTGGTTCCAGCCAGTATCCACTCCGTACCAACAGCAGTCTGGTTACAGCCAGTATCCACAGCAGCCGTTTTACCTTCAGCAGCCCAGCCTTTCCTGGAACATCAGCTGGTACGATCCTGGGTTCTCTCCATTGCTACAGTCAGGCCTGGTAAGGACTTTCCAACTAGAAGATTATAAGAACTGTCTCACACTACCAGTGCCTGTGGCCCTTGCCACCCTGTAGTACCCAGGAATTGTATTTATCCTCTGTTGACTTTTATGTTTCCTTTTACTGCTGCTGTGTTACGGAGTTTGTCATAATAAACATCATTGACTTTTATCCTGGTTGTCGTGGTCACGCCTTCGGGCAGTTATTCTATATGTTACTTACATGTCTAGGGGTCTGATACAACCTCCCAGGTTCCGTTACATCTCAGCCCCTACAACTGAGGCTGCCTCCCGTCAGCTCAGGCCCTCAGTTGTGACAGTTATGACAGAACTCGGCCCAGGGAAGTAATTGAACCCAGTCATCTTGAGAGGAGGACACATAGATGCGGAGGAAGGACTCCAAGTCCTGATTCACCCTCTCAGTTTGACCATTGGTCTGAGGATGGTAAGCCGTGGAAAACTTTAGCTTGACTTGGAGGGCTTGACATAAACTTCGCCAGAATTTGGCTGTGAATTGAACTCCTCGATCTGAGATAATTTCTTCTGGAAGACCGTGGAGTCGAAAGATCTCTCATATGAATACTTGAGCCAACTTGGAAGCTGACGGAAGACCGGTGAGAGGAATGAAGTGTGCCATCTTGGTGAACCGGTCAACTACCACCCAGATGGTATTAAACTTGTTGCACATGGGCAAATCTGTAATAAAATCCATCGACAAATGGGTCCATGGTCGACGGGGAACAAATAGTGGAACCAGTTGCCCCGCAGGCGACTGGCGGGATACTTTATGTTGAGCACACTTTGGGCAAGATGCAATAAACTCCAAAACGTCCTTTTTCAGAGTTGGCCACCAATAGGACCTAGAGATAAACTCCAGGGTTTTTTGGATACCTGTATGTCCGGCAAAGCGGGAAGCATGGGCCCAATGCATGAGCTTCTTCCTTAGTGTCGGCTTCACAAAACTTTTCCCATATGGGGGCGTAGAGTCCATCCCTACCGTGGAGAATGCCAACGGACTTATAATAGGATGCTTGTCTGAAGACTCTGACTCATTTTCTTGCTCCCATGAGCGGGAAAGGGCATCGGCCTTGCGATTCTGAGAGCCCGGACAGAACTGGAGTTTAAAGTCGAACCTGGAAAAGAAAAGTGCCCATCTGGCCTGACGAGGGTTGAGACATTGTGCGCCTTTCAGATATAGAAGGTTCTTGTGGTCTGTAAGGATGGTGATTGAATGAGAAGCTCCCTCCAACAGATATCTCCACTCCTCTAGAGCGAGCTTGATGGCTAGCAACTCCTGGTCGCCAATGGCATAGTTGCGCTCCGCTGGGGAGAACTTCCGTGAGAAGAAACTGCAAGGATGTAAATGGCCATCTTTAGCCCTCTGAGATAACACCGCTCCTACTCCAACGGAGGAGGCATCCACCTCTAGGATGAAAGGAGAGTCGATGTCAGGCTGTTTCAGGACAGGCGCAGAGATGAACCTCTGTTTTAAAAGATGAAAAGCTTGCATGGCTTCTTCAGACCACTTGGACGGGTTAGCACCCTTCTTGGTGAAAGCAGTAATAGGCGCCACAATGGTGGAAAAGTCTCGTATAAACTTTCGGTAATAATTGGCGAACCCTAAGAACCTCTGGACCCCTTTGAGGGTTAAGGGTACCGGCCAATTCTGGATTGCTTGTAGTTTCTCAGGATCCATCTCTAGTCCGGAACCGGACACAATGTACCCTAGAAACGGAATGGACTTGACTTCAAAGACGCATTTCTCTAATTTGCAATAGAGATGATTGACACGGAGACGGGACAGAACCTCCTTTACCCAAAAACGATGTTCCTCTAAATTGTTGGCAAAAATGAGGATATCATCTAGATAGACCACGACATGACGGTATAGAATGTCTCTGAAGATCTCATTGACGAAATGCTGGAAGACAGCTGGAGCATTGCTCAATCCGAAGGGCATGACGAGGTACTCATAATGTCCGTCACGGGTGTTAAATGCGGTCTTCCACTCGTCACCCTCACGGATCCGGATGAGATTGTATGCACCTCTCAAGTCCAGCTTTGTAAAGATGGTAGCTCCGCTAACTCTGTCAAAGAGCTCAGTAATCAGGGGTAAAGGATAGCGGTTCTTGATGGTAATGTCGTTCAAACCTCTGTAGTCGATGCACGGCCGCAGACCACCATCTTTCTTTTTTACAAAAAAGAAGCCTGCGCCGGCTGGAGAAGAAGAAGGTCGAATGAACCCCTTTGCTAGGTTCTCTTTAATGTATTCCTCCATAGAATGCGTCTCGGGCAGAGACAACGGATAAGTTCGGCCTCGAGGTGGAACCTTCCCTGGAACGAGATCAATCGGGCAGTCCCATTCTCTATGAGGAGGAAGGATATCAGCAGAAGCTTTACTGAACACATCCGTGAAATCTTGATATGGAGGAGGTGGAACATCAGACGACCTGGGGGAGGAAGAACAGACAGGCAACACTTTAAACAAACATGTCTCAGCACAGGAGGGACCCCATGCCAGGATTTGCGTAGTCGTCCAATCAATTGTAGGATTGTGAAGACGGAGCCATGGAAGGCCCAGGACCACAGGATGTGTGGCTCTTGGAATCACTAAAAGTGAAATAAGTTCGGAATGAAGAACTCCCACTTTCAGACGAACTGGTAGAGTCCTTAGAGCAATAACTGTATCAAAAATTTTACTGCCATCCACGGCAGTTAAGGAAAAGGAGGAAGGAAGTCTCTCGGTGGGTAGGGACCACCGTTTAACATAGGCTTCGGTAATAAAGTTCCCAGCTGCTCCGGAATCCAGGAGGGCAATGACGTTCTGATAACGTTGAGCAACTTGAAGCGAGACTGGGAGATTACAATCTTGAGGAGATGGAGAGGAGATCATTACTCCTAGCCGGCCCTCTCCTTGGCGAGCTAGGATTTGAAGTTTCCCGGACGTTTGGGACAGGCATGAATAGTGTGAGACGGGGCTGCACAATACAGACAGAGAGACTCAGAGAGACGTCTTCGGCGCTCAGCAGGAGTTAAACGGGAACGGCCAATTTGCATGGGTTCATCTTTAGTTGGTGACAGTTGGCGAGGAGGAGGAGCAGAAGATTTTGGAGCAGATGATCTTCCACGCTCAGTTGCTCTCTCTCTGAAACGTAAGTCAACTTTTGTACAAAGTGAGATTAGCTCATCTAACTTGGAGGGTAAGTCTCTGGTAGCTAACTCATCTTTAATACGCTCGGATAAACCATGCCAGAATGCAGCATACAGGGCCTCGTCGTTCCATGCCAGTTCAGATGCCAGGATCTGGAACTGTATAAGATATTGTCCTACAGTATGTGATCCCTGGCGTAAACGGAGAATCTCAGACGAAGCTGAAGTTACCCGGCCTGGCTCGTCGAAGATGCGCCTGAATGTTGACACGAATGCAGTGTAAGAAGATAGCAGGGTGTCGGACCTCTCCCATAACGGTGATGCCCAGTCAAGGGCTGAGCCACTGAGAAGTGAGATGATGTAGGCAATTTTTGTACGGTCACTGGGAAAATTGCCAGGTTGTAGCTCAAACTGAATCTCACACTGGTTGAGAAATCCCCTGCAGAATCTTGGAGATCCGTCAAATTTTGCTGGCGTTGGAAGATGAAGACGTGGAGCAGAAACGGGTAAGGTGGGTGGGGTTATAGTTGGAGTCACTGTGGTTGACGCCCCAGATGCGCCTGATCCACGGAGAGTTGTCTGAATCCCATCCAGCCGAGTAGAGAAATCCTGGAGACAGCGGATGATGTGGCCCTGTGCAGCCTCTTGATATTCAAGTCGGGCTGCCAGTTCTTGCATCGGCCTGGCCGCTTGATCCTGGTCTCCGGCTGGATTCATTTGGTCAGTGCTTACTGTCACAACTGAGGGCCTGAGCTGACGGAAGGCAGCCTCAGTTGTAGGGGCTGAGATGTACCGGAACCTGGGAGGTTGTATCAGACCCCTGGACATGTAAGTAACATGAAGAGAAACCGCCCGAAGGCGTGACCACGACAACTTGAGTAAAAGTCAATGATATTTATTTATGACAAACTCCATGCATCACAGTAGCAGTAAAAAGTAACATAAAAATCAGCAGAGAAATAATAATACAGTTCCTGGGTACTACAGGGTGGCAGGGGGCACAGAGCTCTGGTGGTATGAGACAGTTCTTATTATCTGCAAGTTGGAAAGTCCTTACCAGGCTCAACTGTAGCAATGAGGAAAGCCCAGGGTCGTACCAGCTGGTGTTCCAGGGAAAGCTGGACTGCTGTAGATAAAATGCTGCTGTGGGTACTGGTTAGAACCAGACAGGTGTTGGCACGGAGTGGATACTGGCTGGAACCAGTTAAATAATAAATAAAGCTTGAGAGCGATGCAATGTAGATGAAATGTAGAATTTGAGAGCGGAGAAATAATAATACCGGTGGAGAGTGGTAAACTGCAGAAAGGACACCGGCCCTTTAAGAGAAGTTGTACACTGCTGGAAGCTGAGCTGGAAGCAGGTGATGTTGTAGCTGGAAACAGGTGAGTCCAGAATGGATCGGAGAGTCAGGCTACACCGCAGGTGGAATGCTGGTGCGGGTCTCTATAGCAGAAGTCTGGAGACAGGAGCTGGAACCTGAAAGACATTCACAGAAGAGAGACAAACTGGAACTAGGTTTGACAACCAAAGCACTGACGCCTTCCTTGCTCAGGCACAACCTATTTATACCTGCAGCAAGGAAGGCATTGGCTAGGCAATTATGCAAATTAATAATACTGACAACGGATTGGTAGGAAAGATCAGCTGACAGAATCCAAGATGGCTGCGCCCATGCAGACACTTGGAGGGAAGTTTGGATTGTAATCCATGTGGTCTGGAAAACAGTAATGGCGGCGCCGGCCACCGGAGACAGGAGACGCCAGGCTGACAGATGCACATCCGACCACGCGGACACAGCGGAGGCCGCGGCTGACGTAATCGCCACTCTGAATGCAGAAGCTCAGGGACGGCGGCGGAGGCCGCGGGAGACGCCATGCCAGATGTATAAGGCGTTACTGTGACTGCGTCCAGAGAGACAGGAGAGGATGCGGGAATGTGCACATCAGGATAACAGATGGGATCCGGTCCTGGAGCGCTGAGCCAGCCTTAGGAGGCATCTGATAGGTAAGAAATGGCGTCCAGATACCCGGATCGTGACACTAACGGAAAAGGGCATTCCGGATGAAGTGATTCCTACGCTGATAAGAGCTAGGAAGGATGTGACAGCAAAGCATTATCACCGCATATGGCGAAAATATGTTGCTTGGTGTGAGGCCAGGAAGGCCCCTACAGAGGAATTCCAGCTGGGTCGATTCCTGCACTTCCTACAGTCAGGAGTGACTATGGGCCTAAAATTAGGATCCATAAAGGTCCAGATTTCGGCCCTATCTATTTTCTTTCAAAAAGAACTGGCTTCACTGCCTGAAGTTCAGACGTTTGTTAAGGGAGTGCTGCATATTCAGCCCCCTTTTGTGCCTCCAGTGGCACCTTGGGATCTTAACGTTGTGTTGGATTTTCTGAAATCCCACTGGTTTGAGCCACTTAAGACCGTGGAGCTAAAATATCTCACGTGGAAAGTGGTCATGCTTTTGGCCTTGGCTTCGGCTAGGTGTGTGTCAGAATTTGGCGGCTTTGTCATGTAAAAGCCCTTATCTGATCTTCCATATGGACAGGGCAGAATTAAGGACTAGTCCCCAATTTCTCCCTAAGGTGGTATCAGCGTTTCATTTGAACCAACCTATTGTGGTGCCTGCGGCTACTAGGGACTCGGAGGACTCCAAGTTACTGGATGTAGTTAGGGCTTTGAAAATCTATGTAGCCAGGACGGCTAGAGTTAGGAAAACTGACTCGCTGTTTATCCTGCATGCACCCAACAAGCTGGGTGCTCCTGCTTCAAAGCAAACTATTGCGCGCTGGATCTGTAACACGATTCAGCAAGCTCATTCTGCGGCTGGACTGCCGCATCCTAAATCGGTAAAAGCCCATTCCACAAGGAAGGTGGGCTCTTCTTGGGCGGCTGCCCGAGGGGTCTCGGCTTTACAGCTTTGCCGAGCTGTTACTTGGTCGGGTTCAAACACATTTGCTAAGTTCTACAAGTTTGAAACCCTGGCTGAGGAGGACCTTGCCTTTGCTCATTCGGTGCTGCAGAGTCATCCGCACTCTCCCGCCCGTTTGGGAGCTTTGGTATAATCCCCATGGTCCTTACGGAGTTCCCAGCATCCACTAGGACGTCAGAGAAAATAAGAATTTACTCACCGGTAATTCTATTTCTCGTAGTCCGTAGTGGATGCTGGGCGCCCGTCCCAAGTGCTGACTCTCTGCAATACATGTATATAGTTATTGCTTAACTAAAGGGTTATTGTTATGAGCCATTTGTTACTGAGGCTCAGTTGTTGTTCATGCTGTTAACTGGGTATAGTTATCACAAGTTGTACGGTGTGATTGGTGTGGCTGGTATGAGTCTTACCCTGGATTCCAAATCCTTTCCTTGTTGTGTCAGCTCTTCCGGGCACAGTATCCTAACTGAGGTCTGGAGGAGGGACATAGAGGGAGGAGCCAGTGCACACCAGATAGTACCTAATCTTTCTTTTAGAGTGCCCAGTCTCCTGCGGAGCCCGTCTATTCCCCATGGTCCTTACGGAGTTCCCAGCATCCACTACGGACTACGAGAAATAGAATTACCGGTGAGTAAATTCTTATTTATTTTTTTTATATGCTGTGACTACAGGCTCAACACCATGGGGTATACTTACTAAGCTCCCGATTTTGACCGAGATGGTGTTTTTTCTTCAAAGTGTCATCTCGGTCATTTACTAAACACAAATCTCGGCAGTGATGAGGGCATTCGTATTTTTTTTGAAGTCAACGAAAAAAATACGAATTAATACACCATCGGTCAAATACGCCTGTTATTTGATTGAACTCGGTTAATTTACCAAGAATTCGTATTTGTATTTTTCACCGTGAAAGGTCAATTACGTTCGTGTTCAAAATAGAATCGTAAAAAAATACGACGAAAAAATAGACCTGCTTTTGAAAAGCGTGTTTACATGTGTTGCACCCTCACCAAAAATTACACATATAATTGTGATACTTTAAAAGGTCAACAAGTACAAAATTAACATCTCACCCTCAGAAATGGTAGAAATAACGATTATCCACAACATTTTTATGTTTAAACCACAAATGTTTATTAAAGTGTAAAGTGTGTACATTGCAAACGTCAACAGACAGTGTTATCCCCACTTATGCCTCTGCCATCTGCAGAGGCTGGCTTTATTTTTTTCGTGTAGCCTTGGAGGCTTCAGAGGTGGGGCCACGGACATGAGCTCGTGATCTGCTTGACCTCCTTATTGGGGAGGTCACTGGGGTATTTATTGGGGTTGTAGTTCCTGAGCTAGTGTCGCTTGTTGGGAGTGTAAAACACTTATGTTGTGGCTTAGGTTACTGAGTGTAGCATTTAATTGATTATTGGAGGCCGTCTTATTGTCTATAATTCTACCCAGGCTTTCTGGAAGGCTATTGTTCCTTTCAAGTAGATGCTGGTAGTTTTGGTGTTGCCTCATTTGTTCATCCAGAATTCGCTGTAAAGTGGTCATCATGGTGCTGTTTTCTGTCCGCATTTGCTCCAGACAAGTCGCCACACGACTGGTTTCCAAATGTTCTCTGCTGAGATTTCGACTTATACGTGGCATGTAATGTGGCAGACTTGCCAGCAGCTGATTTTGTCTTTGGAGACAGTCTGAATTGAGCCTCTGGTGGTTTGCCCAGTTGGCCCAAAATGTCTGCTCTTCAGTTTGAGCCAGTGGTGAACTTGGGCTCATTATTGTTTGCGGACTTGTTTGTTGTGGAGGCGGGGCCACAGGTACCGTGCTAGGTGGCGTTATCTGTAATGGGCGGAGATCCAGAACAAACGTGGCATCAGTTTGCAGTGTCTGCTGGTCCGTGGGCATGCTGTCATCATCTGTGTGTGGTATAAGAATACAACATTGTAGTAATATGCAACATGTATTTTATACTTCTATCATATAGCATAGCATTTATTATTCTGTTTGTCAAAAAATAACACACATATGTTTGTAACAAAAGCCACAACAAATATTTTTCTTAACGGAAGACCCTATTTTGTTTTAGGTTCGTGGTTTTGCTTGATTTAAAAACATTAGACAATCAGGAATAGACAAAAAAACAATCATGTACAAACCCTGTTGAAGTAAGAGGAGGCAGAAAACACAACATGAATGGCATAGTAGACAAACATTATTTTCTTTTTTGTCAGGAGCAGGGACTTCTTTCCTCATGTTCCTTTTCTTTAATTATTTTCACTATCTTATACTCAATACTCCCTTTGATGGCACCTAACACCGGCTTTTCTAAACCTGTCCTATTTTGTCCTGTAGTATTGTAAGTGGCACGGGGGTGGGGCCCTGGAGAAACAGAATTTGCGCGCTACTTACCAGGCCTACGTACCTCACGCCTCCCGTCCTCCACCTTCAGTCCGTCGAGGTAGCTCAGACGATACTGGCACACGTTCAGACACGGAGAAGAACTTCCTGGGTCACCTGAAACGAATGGGGGGGGGGGGCACACTACACTGGGGTGGCCTACACTGGGCTCAGTGAAGGGTCATCATTAATAATAATAATAATAATAATTTTATTTATATAGCGCTCTTTCTCCAATAGGACTCAAGGCGCTTAACAGATACACAGCATAATATAGTACAGAAAAATAATGAAGTACATTTTTCATAAAATACAGAAGCATGAAGATACTAAAAGAGACACTATGGAAATGCTTGAGTAAACAGGAAAGTCTTGAGTCTACTTTTGAAGGATTCTATAGTTGGGGCCTCTCGCACTGTGCTGGGAAGTGAGTTCCATAGAGTCGGAGCCGCATGACTAAAAGCTCGACCCCCAGATGAATTACGGTAGATTCTAGGTACTGCTAAAAGTCCTTCATCTACAGATCGCAGTAATCGAGTGGGGCAGTATGGGATCAGAAGCTGTTTCAGGTACCTTGGGCCTTGGTCATGTAATGCTTTGAAACTCAGTAAGCCAATCTTGAAGAGGATTCGCCATCTTACAGGCAGCCAGTGAAGGGAGTAGAGGATGGGTGTTATGTGGCTGGAACGGGGCTGGTTGGTTAACAGCCTGGCAGCTGTGTTTTGCACCAGCTGTAAGCGTTGCAATTCTTTTGCTGGTAGACCAAGGTAGAGGGCATTACAGTAGTCTAATCGAGATGATACAAATGCATGTATGACTTTTGGCATATCATCTGAGGGAATTAGGTGCTTGATTCTGGCTATGTTCCTCAGGTGAAAGAATGAGGATTTGATTGTGGCTGATATCTGATGTTTAAGTGTCAAGCCATCATCCAGGACAACGCCAAGATTCCGCACATGATCACTGGTCTGTAATTCTGAATCCCCGAGTGTAAGTCCAGTTGGTTGGCTATGCTGCAGTCTTGTCCTTTGATGTTGCGGTCGTATTATAAGGACCTCTGTTTTATCCGGGTTCAGTCGCAGCCAACTGGCGCTCATCCACTCCTGTAGTTCAGCTAGACAGCCATTCAGGGTTGCTACTGGGTTATCAGTGCCCGGAGCAAAGGACAAGTACAGTTGTGTATCATCTGCATAGCAGTGGTAGACCAGGCCATGGCGCCTGATTATTTCGCCCAATGGGAGCATGTATACTGCAAAAAGCATGGGGGATAGTATAGAACCTTGTGGGACACCACATGGCAATGGCACTGGTGGTGATGAGTATAATCCAGATGATACTCTCTGTGACCTGCCTGTGAGAAATGATTTGAACCAGTTTAGGACTGTGCCATCCAGACCACAGAAGTGTATCAGTCGCTCAATCAGAAGCCCGTGGTCCACGGTATCAAATGCTGCCGAGAGATCCAGAAGGATTAATATTGAACAGTCACCTCTGTCTTTTGCCATCAGAAGATCATTTAACACACACACCAGGGCTGTTTCAGTGCTATGTCTTCTCCTGAATCCTGATTGAAATGGATCATAAATATCATGGGTTGTCAGGCGAGTTTCCAGTTGATTTGCAACCACTTTCTCAATAACCTTTCCTAGGAAAGGAAGGTTTGATACCGGTCTGTAGTTGGACATGCAGTCGGGATCTAAATTAGGTTTTTTAAGAAGTGGTCTAACAATTGCTTCCTTTAGGGGTCCAGGAAAAATGCCTGTCTGCAAAGAGCATTGAACAATTTTTGCAAAGACAGGACCGATTATATCCGTACAACCTATTAGAAGCTTGGTTGAGGCTGGGTCCAGGCCACAGGTGGTGGGACGCAAAATCCGAGCAATTTCAGCAGTGTCCTTTACATCCACTGGGTCAAAGCTGGTCCATGAAGGCAGGTAGCTTATATTGGCAGGCTTTGTAGTTTGGCTCTCCTTTGATGGCACTGTGGATATTCCAGCCCGGATGGTGGATATTTTATCTGCAAAGAAGTTTGCAAACTCGTTGCATCTTGCTTGGGAAAGGGTCTCATCAGTCTGCAGGCATGCTGGCTTGCAAAGCATCTCCACTGTGCGGAAAAGTTGAGCTGGCCTATTGTTTGCTGCTGTGATCTCATTTGACAGGAACTGTGATTTCTTGCGAGTGATTG